>NW_028261381.1:80999340-81299340 GCF_051295495.1 Thamnophis sirtalis
ACACACAGAGATGATAGATAGATAGGTATAGGTATAGGTATATATAGATATATAGATATATAGATATATAGATATATAGATATATAGATATATAGATATATAGATATATAGATATATAGATATATAGATATATAGATATATAGATATATAGATATATAGATATATAGATATATAGATATATAGATATATATAGATATATAGATATATAGATATATAGATATATGTGTGTGTGTATCTATACATCTATATCCATCTATGCCCACACCCATACCACTCATTCATGGAAATTGAGCTTATGACTTATATTTGTTCATGGTAATTTCCAATTTTGTCCATTAAAATAACTCAGCCTTTGTGCCTAAACAGTAACATATTTAACAACTCTTATGATGGAGAGACACTCCCGTCTCTTCTGTTCAGGGAATATCCATTAAGAACTTTTCTCTATGTGGCTTCTTTATTCAAATTAGATCTAACAGATCTATTCTAAGAACTCCGGATGCATTTAGGAGTCAGTGTTACAGTACATATAGTTTGACATTATTATTTATCTTTTTCAATTCTACATCAGTTACAAAAATATATGAAATAATAGCAAGTAAATAAACTATAATACATTTTATTTAAAGCCTGTATAAAACAACAATATATAAACTGAGGAATGTAGCATTTTTAATATTTTAATAATATGGATCTGACCAGTTCAACTTTATCACTTGATTAGATTTGCCTGTTAGGAGACGTGGAATTTTTGAGTTTGAATATGCAAGATGAGAAAATAATCACCATCCAGATCCTTTGTGTTTAACAACTCTTTGTTGGGTTATATATATCTGCTTCTGTATAAACCATGACTTTGGTTATACAGAGAGTCAAGGTTGGAGGCTTCTCAGTTCTGTAGACCAACACAATTCCATGATTTTCTTTATACTCATCTTCAGTGGCATCTGGTCATAATTCTCTTACCTTATCTTAATTCAATATTTTTCACACTGTCATCCTTCACGATGTCTTCTCCACAATGGAAATCTTATGTACATTTCTTGGATCTTTTCAAAGATTCTAGAAAATCTTAACATGAGGTCCATTGGAATTGAATGGCTAATGCATTCAAATAAATAGATGGCTAGAAAGACTGATCTAATATGCTTTTTCAGTGCTGCTAAATAAAAATTGCAAGGGGTGGATCAATAACACATTAGAAATTGATTTTGAGGACTACTTTGGTATTATTTTTTGATTTAACTTATTTCAAGGTACCAGGTTAGGATAAGTTGCTCTATTAACAGCTGTACAGAGACATGCAGCAATAAAAATGTAGGTAAAGAAAATACTTCCAGGTTGAACTATTCTATTCAATTTATTCTCCTCAATTGAATCTTATGGGAGTTTCCTTCCATTTTTTTCACTCTCTTTTTCTTTCATTACAAACTTCCGGGAAAGAAAGACAGACAGAATAGACGCACAACACCTTAAATGATGATGCTATAAGTCCTTTGTATCTGTGATACAGATACAACAAAAGGCAGTAAAGTTCCATTCTTCTTCATTGCAGACATCTTTTGCACATGGATAGATGGTTTATAAATCATAAGAATTTGACCACCAAAGTAATCGACAATGAACATTTTATGTAGTGTTATTTTCCTGTAATAAATTATTACCCATAAACAGAAGTGGAAAAAGTATTACAACAGAGAGCACAAAGTGAAAAACTGACAGCATTGAGGAAACTAAAGTTTTTTCAAATACAGATCATATGTTGTATTCTTAAGACATAGGAAAAATCAGGTCAGAAATGAAAACCACAATAGAGAGTAATTTTATTCTCAGCTCTTATATACCACATCAGGCATGATGAAGAAATGTTTCAGTTTTTTTTTAAATAAGAAAGGACTAAGATTAAATACTAGCATGCAGAGCTTGTTAATTTGAATTAATGGAAAATTAAATGAATAAGCATTACATCTACATATTGAAAAATTATGTAGCATAAGTTTCAGAAATGAAAACTGTACATTAAAGCCTAATTTTTATTCTCTTGCATTCTCTTGCTTTTTATATAGTCAAGAGACTGAGATTCACAAATGTGCATTAATAAGGGTGAGCACCTTTTCATTGAATTAACTTTTTCTTGCAATTTTTGTGGTATAATGTATGGTCTGCTATTTACAGATTTCATAGAGATCCTAATACTTAAGATATTTTTCTTAAAGTGCAGTTTAATAAACATAGTATATGGTTCAATTAGTTAGCCAAATATAAAAGGACTTTTAATATAAAAATATAAAGAACCAGATCCTCCTTGAGAAAATTTATTTATGTGGTTGCTAAGAGTTGATCCCAACTTAAAGGCGGATAACTAATCATTCTAGGGTAATTCTAGTAGCTTAATCTTTCTAATATATTAAGTACCATCCTAAAGATATCTGCCTGCCTGCCTAACTGCCTGCCTGCCTGAAGCTCAAGATCCAAAAAGATCTTGACAGATTTGAACACTTGGTCCTATCTAACAAAATGAAATTCAACATAGATAAAAGTAAGGTTTTACACTTAGAAAAACCAACTATAACAGTGGTGGGTTTCAAATTTTGTGGGCGTGGCTTGGCGGTCATGTGACCGGAGAGGTATGGCCAACTTGACATCACTCATGCATACTAAGTCACATGACCACCATCCCCAAGCCATGTGGCAAATTTTTTGGGGACTCCTATGAAAGGGAAAACCTCCCAAAAATAGACAGCTGGAGGATTAAGGGCCTAAATTAGAGAGATCGGAGAAGGCAGGACAGAGAGGAATCCAGTAGAAAGCTATCACATGCTGGTGAAAGAACTTTGGGAGATCAGAGGAGGCAAGACAGAGGGTAATCCAGTAGAAAGCTATCACACTCTGGGGAAAGAACTTTGGGAGAACGGAGGAGGCAAGACAGAGGGGAATCCAGGACAGAGCTATCACATGTTGGGGAAAGAACTTTGGGAGAATGGAGGAGGCAAGACAGAGGAGAATACAATAGAAAGCTATCACACTCTGGAGAAAGAACTTTGGGAGATCAGAGGAGGCAGGCAGAGGGGAGTCCAGTAGGCTAGACAGGAAACAGTGGTTGGAAACTAATGAAGGAGAGAAGCAATGTAGAACTGTGGAGAAATTTCCTAATGGTGAGAGCAATCAACCAATGGAATAGCTTGCCAGGTTGTGGGTGCTCTGACATTGAAAGCTTTCAAAAAGAGACTAGACAACCATTTGTCTGAAATGATATAAGGTCTCCTTCTCAAGCAGAGGGTTGGACTAGAAGATCTCCAAGGTCCCTTCCAACTTTATTATTCTATGCTGTATTTTCTAATACTCATCTTTATGATTTACAGTATATGGTATAGGCCTTAAAAGTTGATATTTAGCAGCCTTACTCAAATCTGTTTTAGCAAAGGAGAACAATATTAATTGCTGAATACTTTGTGTATCTCTGCTTGATATATTTAGCAGTGAAAAGGGAAGGTGGGCAAACTTCTAACAGGAAAGGATTAGATCACCAAAGAGAATGGTTACTGCAGCATTCAATCTAATCCCCATTTGGAATATTGAATGTTGCTGAGAGGTGTTGGAACAAGATATGGAAATAAGTTCTGAAGGATGAGATCGTGTTGCCTTGGCTTTCTTCAGTGTTGCATGGTTGTGGAAGTTGTACTCAGTCAAAGAGCATGCTAGGATCAGCCTGATTCTACGTCATAATCTCAACAGCTATAGTTCATCACCAATCAGAGATTGGCCATTTCCAAAGACACAGGGATTTGTTGGAAGCTGCTCATAGGAGAAAGCAGCTTTTCTAATTTGTCTTTCCTCTGGGCTTCCCTCCCTGCTGTCCCGAAGTCCCCATGCTGTCTTCCCAAGAAGCATTTTAGGACACATGGCAACTGTGGGGGAAGAACAACAAATCAATAAAGAGAGCCTTCCTACCTTTTTCTTCCAACGTGAGTGGAACTACTGCAAAGGCAATTGTTTTCTATGGCATTAACTATGGGATGTATCTATTCAATAATTATTCACTAGTAAGTAATTATTAAATAATAATGATAATAATAATTAGGGCTGACATACAGCAGGAGTTTATTGTCTGTATATTACAAGAGCACCATTACTATGGCAATTCAACTCCAGCACCCTTAGTACAAGGCAACCCCCTTCCTTTTCAAATCAGTAGAAAGGCTGATTTATTTATTTATTCTTGAGACATTTTTTTTCTTTGTTGCTTTTTGGTAATTATGTTTGCACCTTGTTGATCACCAGTTCTGTATTATTACAATGGAAGGTGACAATTTGATTGTCATCAGTTGCAGAAACAAGTAATTTTATATTCAGAAGGTCTCAGGTAACACTACCTCGCAGTACTGAGAGCTCCTGGCAATGTGGTTTGGCACCTATACTTAACTGCTTTCAATGCTTGTGTAACCTTTGCTGAATCAGAAATATTGTGCCCACTAGAAATGTTTAAGACTGGCACGATAGGGTTTAAATTAAAGGAATAACCTACAACTACTTTGCAGCAACTATTGTTTCATTCTAAAGCAAGGTACTAATTTGGTGGTTTACTATGAAATGATTATATAGGTGAGCGTGAAATTGATACTTTATTCACTTATCTTCAAGAAAACGTTTTGCTGAAATGTGAAGTTCAGGTTTGGAAATCAGTATCAAGTTTCTGCTGAAGAAAATTGCTTTGTTAGGAAAAAAGTGCTGCTACACCACATTGTTTTGACCACTTAGGAGGAATCTTTGTATGATGCAATATGTTTTTTGCTGGTCCCAGAATCAGAGACAACATATGAGCGATTGTCATGTTTACCAGTTTAGAACAAAGATGAATTTCAAACGTCTTTCATAGCTTCTCATCATTATAAGATTCTTTTATGTTCTGTTAAAAAAATAATAATTCTTTTTTGAAGTTACACTACTAAAATGTAATTATCCAAAGATATTTGGATTCTCCAAATCAGTTTTGTAGAACAACAGAGACAACTAATAATTTGTAATGAACATAATTGCTGTAAAATGTTTGACTGCAACCTCTCTCTTTATTGATAATTGGTTATGTTTATTTTTTTACTTTATGTTTTATTAATTGGGCCAAAGCAACACATAGAAGCAAAACCTATGGATAAATCTGTCACTTCTGCCAATCCTATTGTGCCTATTTATAAAAATTCTTGCCCAAGACTGTAATTTTCTTTTCTTTTTTCTTGTCATGAGATGAGAAATCAGATACATAGAGAACACATGGCAGAATCATACAACTTTCATGGCAGGCATCACAGAGAGGCTAATGTTAAACAGAGGTAGTTTACACGATGTAACATTATCAGCAAAAACAATTCATGAGTCAAAGCATTCCAAAACATATGAGCTGCAGGCCGAAGAACAAGCTTAAGCTATATAAATAAAGCAACAGTGATATTATCTGCTAGATATAAACTGTAGAGATTAATGTTCAAGAGATCTTAGTTGCTCTTGGAATTTTTGGTCTACAATACATTGTGCTTTACATTCTGGTCTCTGAATTTTCCCATTTTCTTCATTTGTGAAGGGGGGGAGGGAAAGAAGGAGAGGGAGGGAGGGAGGGACGGAGAGGGAGGGAGGGAGGGAGAGAGAGAGAGAGAGAAAGAGAGAGAGAGAGAGAGAGAGAGAGAGAGAGAGAGAGAGAGAGAGAGAGAGAGAGAGAGAGAATGAATATGCATACACTACATGTTTTAGCCTGCTTCCTTTGTCAGCTGCTATTAACCAAAATAATTTCCTCCCTATTTGATGCTCGGGAGTGCCTCTATCTTATAATTCAGTAAATGGTCTTCTTTAGCTAGAGTGGAGAATGGAGAAAAATTACATGAAGGCCTCCGTAGCAGTGTCTGAATGGTGCAGAAATACTTTGCAAAGTGTCAACATTAGCAAAGATTGTGAGCGCCATTTGGTCTCCATTTGAGACAAGAAAATGCCTTGACCCAGCACTGACACTTTTGATGAGTGCTACTGATAGCAATAAGAGAGGAACACATTATCTCATAATAAATATAGCAAGGCAGCTTAGTTCTGAAAGCAGTTCTCAACTTTAGCCTATCGTGTCTTCTGAGCTTGGATCAGCAATATAGTAGATTTGCACTAGGAAGTTAGCAAAGATTGACTCCATCACCTCTTTCTATCCATAATGGTCTGATTCTCCCATATCTTCAGTTTTCAGGCTCTTTGCCTATGTAGGCTTCAATATTGCACATGCTCACTACCTACCCAGCCCCCCCTTTCTTACTAAATATATGATCGATCTCCAAATTCGCTGGATATTTTTCATTATCAAGATGCCATTCTATTCTCCCCCACTAGTCTTGTTAATGTTATAACCTTTAGTCTTCATTCACAATTGTTATAAAGATTGGGAATCTTCTATAGCAATTCAATAGTGGTTAGGAGGATATTGTTTATAGAAGCAAGCAATGGAATTATCTGGGCCAGATGATTTTGCCATTTTACCATACAATCCAATTACCCTTCAGATATTTTGTTGTTTATTAATTCTGCCAGCAGTCATTGTGATCACTCTCATGATTACAGGAGCCATGATTTACAGCCCTCTCTAACTGGTTTACAGTGTCGCCCTATTGCCCCCAACAACCTTGATCCTAATCCTCGGAAGGATTGGAGACTGAATCAACCATGAGCTGGTCAGGATCGAACTGCTGGTAGTTGGCAGTTAGTCTTCAATGCTGCATTCTAATCACTTCACCATGACTCAATATGTGAATGATCGTATATGTTATTTTGATACAAATTCAAGACATTATTTAAAAGTTGATGTGCAATATTTATTAAATAATTTCTGCCAGATACTAATATAGAATATTTGTCCCACATTTGTTTTAATTATATCATTTTAATTTTTTAAAAACATAGTATCCATGTGTTAATTTAGCTGAGGAGTTTATTTGGTGTTTCTCATCATTCATTGCCTGCCCATACTGTTTTTTTGTTGCCATTAGAGGCAGCAATTTTTTATTTTTTTATTTTTTATTTTAAATTTATAAAATAGGCTGAATGATGGAGAGGTAAATCCTCAAATAAATTACTAAAACATATAATTAGGAGTTAGGATCTGAATTCTATAATATGTATAATATTGTTTTACTATTATGTTTTTATGTATCTTTTGTCCAGAAAAATTAAAATGAAAGTTTTAATTAATGGTTATTGGTAGTCCTTTTTATGATGCCTAATTCTTATAGACTTCAGTAAATATATATATATAAGCATTTTATCGTGTAATTTTGTTTTGTTTTTTAAAGAAACACAGTTCGATATGGAGATGCCAGTGGGCATTGTACAAACAGCTGCGCAACACATTCGTACTGTAGTTTTTCCATTCAGGAATTGTGTCACAATGCAAATCTCACTGTTGATTACTCCTGTACTATCTAATTCCTGTCATGCATGTCCCTTGTAATTGGATATTATACATTATAATTTTAGGAAGTAACTGTTCTTAAATATCAGATGGATTACACCATTACTTCAGCAATTAATTATGTGTCTGAATTAATGTTACCGAATTTATTTGGCAGGGAAATGATTCCAAATAATCTGGCACTGAGATTAAGGTTCCATTTTCCCCATTCTAATTAAGTCATGTTTTCTGGAAATTGGTATTCTTCTATGATGCAGGTGTAGTAAATCATTTCTGTGACTCTTTGTGAAGCTGTTTGTGGAGAATAATGAGTCCTGATACATTGAAAGGAATGAAACTATACCCATTGGTAATACCTGTGGTCTACATAGAGTGATTTATACGATCTGAAAAGAAACCAGAGTATCTACATAGAGCAGAACTGTAGACTACTGTTATTATTCAGTCTGCAGGTGCTCAAAACACATTTTTGAATGGTGGATATCATAAACAACCTTTTGTGGGGCAAGTAGCAAAACAACACAGTGAAGAATAGAGATGGGTTTGGTCCTTTTATTAAAAGAGAAAAGGAGAGCAAAATGAGCAAGAATTGTAGTGTAGCATGATGGAGGCTGAAGTCAGATTTAGATTCAAGATTTACTACATTTAGTAAAGTTCTGCAGCAATACAATTCACAATACCTATTAGGGCATGTCAAATTTTTCAATTTTCCATTTCCAAACATTAGGGGTGCTCAAAAGATGTGACATGCCTTGGGGATTGTAAAGATATTTTGATTACTTTATAATATAATATAGAGGTGCTTGATAAGTAACTACATAAATATCATAACTTTTTAACATTTTGTTTGTTTCACTTGTGGCCCTGCCCCATTAATGGAATAGATATGTGCAAGATTGCACAAAACATATAAAACACAAGATATTGTAAAATATTTTAGAAGAAAAGGTGGTTGGTAGTAATATCAGTATTCAAATTCTGTTCTTTCAAGAAAGAATCCTATAGATTGAAAAAAGGCTAATGTTCTTGGTTAGAATGTCAATGTGGAGCAATAATGAAAAGATTAAAACCTGAGATCTGAACTGAAACTAGATAACCAGAAGGAAGAGCAAACTGAATCACAACTGAAGAAATATGAAATGTTGAGCAACTCTCCAAGATATATTGCATGACAAAAAATATGCACAGGTTTGGGGTATTTGAATTTATAGAAATGGGTTGAATTATTGTAGCATCTAGTCTTTGATGGGGGAAACAGTAGACTGCACCTTTAAAATCCCAGTTTTGAACCAAAAAGATGTTCCATCTGTGTATTTCAGATGTTTCAAAAGAAGCAGCAGTTGTTTACAGAAATGTACTGTTATGCACCTATTACTTTCTTTATGAATTTTACTTTATCTTATTTAAAACTAAACTTATCTGTTTGGTTCTAGCAGATAAGTGGATCTGAGTGACTTAATCACTTTCTCTTCTAATAGTGTCAGATGTCATCTTGGAATTGTACACCTTGAAATCACAAGACTTAGGAAAAAACTTTCTATTAGCATATGCTTTTCGCAAAAGGATCAGTATGCAAACTACTTTACAGAAGTTTAGGTCAGCAGCTTTTATCAGAAATAGTCTACTTGTAAAAAGCTTGTATTGATTAATTTTGGGAACATCTAAATATTTACATTGTTTAGTGACAATAGGTTCACAAACTCAAAAATACACTATATTGCCAAAAGTAATCGCTCACCCATCCAAATAATCAGAATCGGGTGTTCCAATCACTTCCATGGCCACAGGTGTACAAAATCAAGTACCTCGGCATGCAGACCGTTTTTACAAACATTTGTGAAAGAATGGGTCGCTCTTAGGAGCTCAGTGAATTCCAGCGTGGAACTGTGATAGGATGCCTCTGTGCAACAAATCCAGTCATGAAATTTTCTCGCTCCTAAATATCCCAGTCAACTGTCAGAGGTATTATAAGAACATGGAAGTGTTTGGGAACAACAGCAACTCAGCCACGAAGTGATAGGCCACATAAATTCATCCAACATCAGTGTGTGACCTCACAAATGCACTTCTGGAAGAATGGTGAAATATTCCCATTAACACACTCCTAAACGTCCCAGCCTTCCCAGAAGAGTTGAAGCTGTTATAGCTGCAAAGGGTGGACTGACGTCATATTGAACTCTATGGATTAGGAATGGAATGTCACTTACAGTAAGTTCATATGCGAGTAAAGGCAGGTGAGCGAATACTTTTGGAAATATAGTGTATCTTTGATAGGATGATGATGATGGGAACTCAAAGTACCATGGCATATGTTTATGTACTCTAATACTGTAGCATCTTTATATCTTTCAATCTTTCTTCTATATCCTTGAATGTGCATTGTTCAAAAGCTACTTAATGCAGTCACCATGATTTCCTCATATATGTCTGCTATGCAATATGATGAAATGATTTTTAAAAAAAAGGGGTATCAAACAAATTGGATGCTTCTCCTTTTATGACTGTACCACTATAGACACTTGTTCAAAGAAAGTGGAATTGGATCGATTTGATTGCATTTAAATTTTTCATGCTTCAGCAGTTTGTCTGGGAGCACACTAAAGAAAGAAAACCCCACAAGTGAGAAGAGTTTAGAATAATAGAACTTGATTTTGTGCATTATAGCAGTACCATTTAGACTGCCTTAGTTAGGTTGTGTCAGCACTTCCATTATAAATCTCTGTTTTCAGGGGTTATAAGTGGCAGAGATTTTTTTTCCTATTTTTTTTTTGAACAAACAAAAACAAAACTTCTGGAAAGTAGTGATCTGGCTGTCATTATAACTTTGTTACACACAAAGAATTAGTAGGTAAACCAAGCAGTAGCATAAAGTCAAAGTAATCTTAGAACATGAGTGATTGGTTAAAAAAATAAAACTGAAATACGTCTTAGAATGTCATGAAATCTCATGGGAACATGTTGATTGTTAAAGTGTATTCGTGCTTTTTAACATGTTCTACCAATTGTAGTCCTTTCCTAATCATACTTAAAAATGGAATTTCTGTAAATCTTTTCTGTAGTGTTTTATTACTTTATACATTGCAGCCATCAAATGGCAAAGGGAATACATATATTATGGGAATAAATAGGCTAGGGTGTGATTTTCAATATGGCACAAAACATAATTATTACATAATCCCATTCCTCCGAGGATACCCCTCTTTTGTAATTGCAGTGCAGACTGCCCTCCAACATACACCCTGGAGGTAAGCCCCACTGCGCTCAGTAGGACTTAGTTCCAAATGAGTGTATTTAGGATTGTGCTTTCGTGGCTGTGCTTAGCTAAACAAATAGCATAACTCATCTCTATAGAGTACTGTGAATCTCTTCGCAGTCCCTTACGTTCCGTTTCTGTGTGTTTTTAAACATCACGAAGGAGAGTTTGTAGAGATTTTCAGTCATTCTGGTCATGGTTGTCTCAAAATGCTTTTTCCAAAGGCATTTCTCATCCAAGAAGATTCATCAGTAAGAACTGATGATGCTTCTTGGATAAGAAGCAAACATCTTCTTCCTCAAGGAAAAAACATAGTCCAGTTGCCTTTAAAAAAAGCACCTTTGAGATATGGAGAAGGAGAAAAGTTTCTGCTGAGAGTGTAGCAAGTGGAATAGTATCAATTGGTGGTTTTTTTTAATGCATTCCTTAATTCTTCATGTCCAACCTGGAACTAAGGAGAAATTTCATGACAGTGAGAACAATGGAATGGCTTGCCTCTAGAACAGGGGTGTCAAACTGGATTTCTTCGAGGTCCAGATCAGCATTGTAGTTCCAATCCAAATCCAACAGGGCGGCCAAGGGGGGCAGCAGAAGGAGATGGGATGGCTGCTTCCTGTAGCACCCTGCTGGCCAAGGCCCTTCTTCTTGGTCTAACCTCCCAAGGAGATCCATAGCATTGCTTGCCTCTCTGCTCTGATAGGTTAAATAGATGTGACTGGGAGATTGGGAGAACACAGTCCTTCAAATAACCTGATTCCCTTTTGGGGAATGGGGCAGTTTTTGCTGGTTGGAGCAAAAAGTTTTGAATTGAGGTTGAAGGTTATGAATAAAGAAACTAAAATAGTTCAGGATCTAGTGCTTCTTTGCTCGCAAGTTTTCAAATAGAAAGGGTATGAATGTACAGCACTTATACTCTATAAACATACCTGGGTAATAGCAAGCTCAGCTGCAATAAAATTATTTTTTTTCTTGTTAAAGCAAATTTCACAGTCTATAAACCATATTTATGTTGTCTTTAACACTTCTCCAGTGATATGAACATTGGGTATTCTGTTTATGAACAAGTTAAAAAATGGCAGAAGGAAGGAAAGAAAGATGGATGGATGTTGGATATATCTGCTGTATTGGTTGTTTTGAGAGAATAACGTTTTCCCCATCCCCCGGAATGGTCACTTGAGGAATTACCCGAAGCCTGTTTATGAAACAGGTGAAGTCTTTCCAGGCTAATTATATTCAGCATGTAATTTCTAAACTTCACTCTGAATTTTGATTTTCAATTAACATTCCCAATTTGAAGATAATTTTCTATTTAATATAATTGCAGGAAATAATTTATTGGCTGATTAGGACTGAGGGCCCGGCCTTTCTTAAGAAAACACTGTCTAACAAACCAGCCTTTAAAAATCATCTCAGAGCTTTAGACAGATTTAACCTATTTTTGCAGCTGCACAGTTGCATATAATTAGGTTTGTGCACTGTTATTCATTGGTGCAGTTTGTAGTTGGAATTATTCTTATGAGACATTTTCATTTCTGGGTTTGTGTCATGATTAATTTAAACTGAAAAATGCAGCCAAAATGTATTCCTTCTGGAAGATGTTGGTCCTATTTGTAATTGGAAGATGCCTGCAAAGACTCAAGTGAATAGAATCATATTCCAAAGAACTGTTTTAAAGGCACCTTTGTGTTAAATCTGTGATGATATATTCACAATTTTAATGTGCCGAATAAGGCATGGGTATAGTCTGTTTATTGTCTTTGAAATAAAGTATTATGTCTTGCACCCTGATTCTAAATATTTGTTATGACTTATCTGTATGCAATACGTGTATTACAATTAGATCATGCTCTTCCTTGACAACAGTTGTTTTTTGGTTTTGATATGTACAGAATATTCAGGAATCAGTTTCTTAGTTGTTTATATAGTGTCACTTTTAATGTTGTAGCATCTTAGATGATACTTCTATGTAACTAATTCTCATGGCAGAGATATCAACCTAAACATCATTATAATAATTTTTAAGGTTTTTTTTCTTTTGCTCTACATTGATATTTTTATATATTTATAAAACTTATTAAGGAAATCTATAATACTTTCATTTAAAAATAAATAATATTACATGATTCTTTATTATTATTTTTTCATGTAAGATACTAAATCCGAGTCTTCTCATTAATAGTGAGAAATTTAATAGTAGCTGTTAAATCCTATGTGAAAGTTGGTCTGCTACATTAAAACCTACTGTTTAAATTGGAATTAACTTAATTATTATTATTTTTTACACTTGATATTTCTTTCACTGTAATATTCATGAAAGCATGTGTCAGATTTGTAAATTTAACTGTTACTCTCAGATTTCCAGGCTCCTTAATCAGTAATTATTTGTCTATAGAAACAGTACTACTGAGTTAATGATTTGCTAATTTGGAAAATGCTCATGTGGTTTCCCTTGTTAACTGATTTGCGCATTTTAAAGGAAATTGTATGAAATCAATTATTATTAAAGAGTAATTAAGGTGGAGACCTCATTCTAGAGTTGTTGAAACAGTTTTAGAAAAAATAATATATCTTGAGATTTTAGAAAATTTAGAATCTATACAACATTTTAATTTTTACTGAAATAATTTTTCAGTAAATGCTAATAAATTTTATTAGCATTAAATTGATTCTATTCTGGTGGAAAAATTTAAAGGTTATGACCAAAAAGTTAAATATATAGTGAAGATATTAACAGATATTATAGAAATATTTTTAATATTTCTTTTTATTTAATTGTATTCCAAATTGTATGTTATATGAAATATATAATAGTAACAAATTGATACCCTGTATAACTGTGACACAGCACTCAAGCTATACATTATTCATAATAATGCTATTATATAGCATTATATCACTTTTCTGCATTAATATTCCAGGACTTTGTTAACAGAATCACACTATAATGGCCCTACCCTCTGGATTGGGGGCAGGTTGGGAAATATTTTCCTTAGAAAAAAGAAGTTTTAATGAACAGAGTTTACTATGATGATTGAGCCATCATTTGAAGAGCAAAACTCACAAATATTTTATTTTTCCAAAATCAGCATAAAACCAATGGCAAGAATTTTTGTAGCTGTCTTAATCAAATTTGGAAATCTGTTGGGATTGCTTTCTCTCTTCTTCCAGGAGCTGGAAACCACTGTTGATATTCTGATGGATAGAACTTTTTAAAAAAGTGATTTTCAGACCCTTGAAGAAAAGTACCACAATGAAAGTAAGCATTCAGAAAATTGGCTGGAATAGCTTACTACAGTTGCAGCAAACATCTGTCTGACTATGTTCAGTAGCTGATTCATATATTTTCTCTTTAGGAAGGAAATCATCTTAAATAGCAATGTGAATGATAGGATCTTGTGTGTGCTATTTAATGCTGACTGGCAGAAGTCTCTACAGGCTTTAATCTATGCATAAGTAGAAACCCTGACTTCTTTAAAACTCTGATGATGACTGTCTATGGAAATTCTCAGTCATCCAGCTCATGGTTGTCCCAAAGGTGCTTTGTCAAGAGACAACTGGACTTTTTTTTTTCCTTTCGAAGACATTTTACTTCTCATCCAAGAAGCTTCTTCAGTCCTGGATGGTGAAGAATGGAAGGATATATATTCCTTGCAACAGCTGGTCATTTGCATTCTTTTAGAGAGTCGTTGAAGCCACTTGGAGATTTATCTGTATCTGTCACTTGAGTAGTGCAAAAGGATTTGGACCCACCTTGGAATTGCTGAAAGGACTGTGTTGTAAACTGGAGACAGATGATGTGGTATCCCTCTCCCTCTGTTGAGAGAGGGCTTTTCAGTTTTGACATAGATGGCCTCTTTGACCCCTCTTTCAAACCAGTGGTCTTCTCTGTCCAAAATGTGGACTTTGCTGTCTTCAAAAAAATGGCCTTTGTCTTTTAAATGAAGATGGAATGCTGAATCTTGTCGTGATGGATTTGTTTTCCTATATTTGTTCTAACAAACCCATCAGGACAAGATAAATCCTTCCATTTCCCCATCATCCAGTCAGAGCTGAAGAAGATTCTTCATCTTCAAAGAAAAAACAGAAAGTCCAGTTGCCTCTTGAAAAAGCACCTTTGGGTCATTACGAAGATTTATATAAGGTCGGCATTCTCATTTCTGAATTCCAAGTTTTCTGTTTCCCTTACCTGCAAAAGGAAATGGCCATGCGTGTGGTGTCAGCACAAATGGCCATGGAGGTGCAGAGTCCAGGGACCTGAAGTGGCCAGTTGGAACCCCAAAGGTTGCTAACTTTAAAGGCTTCTCCATGAATTGTTAATTTGTTCCAGATGGGAAGTCTGGTGCTACATAGGATAGAAAGAAGCTATTTCTATGTCTTAACCTGACTTCAACCTCTCTCAACAACAAATTTGCAGTAAAACATATGTTTTATTGTGATAACATTGCCTCAACAAGCTCTTAGTCGGTCACTTTTCACCATGATAAGCAGGTTACAATTTGTATATTTTTCAGCCTCAGAATGCATTTTGTTAAGTTTACAATCTTATCTTTCTATTTAATAAAAAGCGTCTGTGTATTTCCTTTGCTTATTTTGTAGAAGAATGTCTTCCAAGCAGGCCACCTCTCCATTTGCATCTGATGGAGAGGGAACAACAATCCAGGACTTAGCATCACAGGAGCAGGAAGACGACAACAATGAAGAACTTGTCACTTCCCATCTGCCTCTGCACACCATATTGCACAACAAACCTCACTCTGAAGAGCTCCCAGCTCTAGTCACTACAATCCAACCAGACTCAGACTGGAACAGTGTTATCTCAACTCAGCATAGGATGGTATGTCCCGAAGGGGTGGTACATTTTGAGTCATCGTTTAGGGCAGCTTTCCTTATCTACAATCTTTTTGAGATTGTACTGTAGATTGGTTTGACTATTATACTAAATTATATTAGTGTCTATTTATAAATGATTCTCATCTCTGCCAGATTCACCTTATTTTTTTTTTAATGGTTTGCGGTTAATCTTGGGTAAGATGAAAGAAAACAAGCCAGATTCATGAAGTGTTATTTTGAATTTGGAGAACACATCAATTTACAGCTTATCTAAAACGGTTCCTCCTTTCAGCAGAATCAGAGTGCAATAATTTTGTCTGTACTAAACCATGGCTAAGTTGAACGCTTGAATATAATGAACAAGAAAGCAGCAAGCTTAACAGTTCTTTTTCTTGGGTAAAAATATACAAGTTTTTCCCAATAAGGCCATGATTCGATTGCCTTAAAAAAATAAATATCTTTGTTAAGTATAGATATTGCTGTTTTCTGATTTAACTTTTAACATAATATCCTGTTTTCCTGAAAATAAGACCTCCCCGTATAGTAAGCCCAATCAGGCTTTTGAGCCCATGTGCTGAAATAAGCCTTCTCCCAAAAATAAGTCCTCCCCGAAAATATTGCAATTCAGCAGCAGTCATGAGGTGACCACACTCGCTGCCTCCTGCACCTCAAAAATAATAAGACCTCCCTGAAAATAAGGCCAAGTGCTTATTTCGGGAGTCAAAATAAAACAAGACTCTGTTTTATTTTCAAGGAAACACGGTAGCTGTTGGTTAATTGACACAGTTAGTTGATTTTTGTGCAGCCAGATATTTTATTGTTTTAACAGTGGTATCTTTTTTTCATGTTAGCAGAGTTCTCTGCTCTCCAACTTTAGGAAAATGTTCGGCATGATCTTTAAAATCTAATTTCTGAAGCATTTTCAGCTGTGCTCACCTATCAGTATACAATATTAACATTGGAAAAATGCAGCATCTCTCTCTCTAAATTGCTACTGTTTGAGAACTTCTCATTCGAAGTTTAAACTGAGTATGATTCCATTCCACAGCATGTAGATAACAATGATAAAAGTTCCTTGTTGTTGTATATGTTTGGGAAATGGAGAAGAAGCAGTAAGAAAAGCTTTGAAGTAGAAAAGCTTCCATAGAATCATAGGATAGGAAAGAGTTGATTGCCATATTCTTTAAATCCTGACGTTATAGGACACCATCCCTTCTCAGGACAGACTGCAGAACAGTTCGTGCTAGCTGAAAATTCTTATTAGCAGTAGTCTAATTTTTTGTTATAAGCCCATTAATGTGATACAAAATGAGGAATATTTCAAAATGCACTCACAACTATTTAGATTCTACAGTAAAGTATGTGTTTATGATGAAGAGAATTTTGACTTCTGAGGTAATTGTTATACTGTTTGATTATTTATATGGATAACATAATCAATTCTATAAGTATTCCTTTGACATATTATATATATCCACTATACACAGACATATTGTCCATTTTAAAGAAATGTTAACTTCAGTTTTTACTTTCCATATCCAAGCATTGATTTTATATATTGGTAATAGTAAATTGCAAGTGGAAAAACCGTCTTTTATCCTCTAAATATGTAAGGTTTCTATTTTATAAGTGTGTGGTCACAGCATTTCTATGGCATCAATAAAGACATAAAGTAACAGACATTATCTTAGTGGTATGGTGGGCAGACTGAAATTTTGCTGAAAAACTTGCCAAGAATTACAGTGTCAAATAATTTGATTTATTGTGCTTTTCCAGAGAAAAATAATGATCTATATACTGTATTTTAAAAAAGCGTAGCCACAAGTGTATTGCTGACAGAGACCATATGCTGGATATACTTTCCCCCCTCTTCTCCTTCTTTAAAATGTAGGCTTTACTCTCCCCTCTCTGTTCTCTCTTTTAGCTATTTCTTTTTAGAGGAATTGACTTCATTACAGGGCTGCTTACTTCAAAGGCTCCCAAATTTATGAAATTGAGTGCAATCACATGCCCATTTATTGGAAGTCTAGTTGAATTTAATAGGACTTAATTCTTATTAGAGATTTAAAGGTTGGTTTGTTTTTTTTACAATGAATCTCATTTCTTACTTCTTGCTTATTTTTTCTTGCTCTTCTTGAGGATACAATAATGATGGGGTCAGTTTTGTTGATTTAGATAGTAACTACTATCTTGCAAGCACAGGTTTACATGTTAGGTGAGCATCTTCAGGTAATTACCTCCAATTGCCTAGCCACCTGCCAAGCATTGTATTTAAGGATGACTCTCCTTGCTACAAGTTTGCTGGTTGCCTACCTGTATGCTTTTATTGTGCAATATCTGAACACCAAAGTTGGAACCAACATTCTGTTCTGGCTCAGGGCCTCTGAATTGATTTAGTATATAACCTAAGGCAGCTAAATATCTTGGTCCTTACATCATCCCTCAATGTAATCTCTCATCTATCTCTCTGATCAGGTGACATCAAGTGGTGTCAGCTAGGCAGCAGTTACTTTCTGATGGATTGCCATTTTCTGCCTGGCCTCATCCTATACTACGTTTGGGATGGTGTAGGAGCAAAATTTGGTGCTGACTTGGATAGTGAGGGAATCTTTTGCAAGGATGACACATCATCTTTTTAATAAAGATTTCTGGCCTTTTGCTACTGTGCAGACTTTCCAAGAAGATGCAGACATAATGGTATTTCAGTAAAATGTATCCTTCTCCATAGTTGTGGAGTAATTCCAATAAGGCTTACCAATTCTGCTGTGCTTCCCTAAGGCATAAACTAACTTCCAAAGTTGCTCATACTATGTAATGAGAGAAAAAAAGGTGCCTCTGAATCCAGGTGCCTTATACAGTTAAGGAGATCAATCACTTATAAAGTAACTGCAAGCAAATGCAAAAGGAGACAAGGCCTGTGGCTGCTTGATTCTTCCTTCAAGATTTTCTGTTTCTATGGAAAAATTAAGCTTCACATCAACGCTAGCATTTTCAAGAAGCTGAAAGAGATACAAGTTACACTATTATCAGATTTTTTGAATCGCCTTTGAGAGACTTAGCTGAAAATAATTACTGAGTTTATGGCCTCCAGTAGGCTAAGTAATTTCATATAAGCAAGGGCTAAGTATTTAGTGCAAATCTGATCTTTAAAAGAAAATGATCTCAATAAGTATTGTATACAGCATGGAAAAGCATTATAGCTTATAACATAGTTAGGTATTAAATGTGTTCTATCATGGTGCATCTAGATCTTGGTTCAATGGCAGGCTGTGCATGGTCAAACCCTTTTGAGCATTCTTGAATTTGTTTTTTTAGTTTGTGTGCCTCAACTAGGTCAAGAAGCTTTGTGTCCACAGATCAATATTGTGTTCAATGTTCTCACTTTTCCTACCAGTTCATATTTAATGGGCAGTTATTTATTTATTTTTTAAGAAAAATTATGCTTCCAGGAATTAACACTTCGATATTGTGTGTAAAATTTTCACAGTGGTCAGAAAAAAGACATGTATATTTTGGTCACTACTGCTGTGGGATCAGTGTAAGGTGTGAAGTCCATACAATTGTTTTCTTTGGATATGAATGTGTCTATGGAAGAAAAGATTCCCAATCATCTCTTGAGAATGAAGTACTAATTCTTAAATTATAGACAGTGAAAACATTATAGAATTCCATCTGTGGCCTTTTGATGAGTGGTTGAGTTAAATAATAAGCTCTTTCCTGACGTATTTAATAATTTCTTCCACATTTTATATTAAGAAATAAAAGTATGGTGGCAATGGAAACATGGTGGAAAGCATACCAAAAGCTTGATGATGGAAAGGCATAGAGGAGGTATACTTCAGGAGTAATTGTTCCTATGGATCAATAAATATGCCCATTTATAGCTGCACCATGGGGTGATTTTGTAACCAAATGTTCAGTATACCTATCCTTTATATTATCTTGATAAAGATTTGCTTTCATGTGAAATGATATGCAGGAAGGATTGAAAGTGAGAAATAGTGCGGCTAGAGATGTAAAAAACATGTCACTTTCTTCATTTCTTCCGTACATTTTACATCATTTTTAGAAGTACATTTAAAATTTGTACATATTTCATATTCATTTTGTTTTATATGTGTTTTGTATCTGTGTAGATCTTTCAATACATCATTTATTTTGTTGTATAGTGCTTTTTTATTTTTAGCCATAATATTATAGATGTATTCTTGTAAATATCATTCCTGGTATATGGATTTTGCTATATAGTTTTAGAAAACTGCAAAATTCATATACTGATTTGTAAAGTGAAAATATGGTGGATTTACTGTATATTAAAGGGCAAAGTTCATTTTTCGTTCTAATCACTAATTCTTAAATGATAACTGTGTTACTGAGTAGTATTATAGAGCATAGAATGTATTATATTTATTAATTATATTTATTTAGCCATTCAAATCTATGATAGATCCCCCCAAAGCTACTTATGATCTGGTTTTAAAGTTTTGACTTGTCCCTCACATAATCATGTTTAAAGTGCCCTGTGATCATATGTCAGTGATTTAAAACTTTTTTTTTTGCCAGAAATTGGTCTTTATTTCCAGTTTTTAGCAGAAACAGTCTCATAGCAAACAATGGGTTTGCTTAATGATTGTGGTGTTTTCGTAACAATTGCCACTATAATAGTCTTAAAATGGGTCTTGTCATGTGATGGCCTACTTCATCACAACCTACAACTACCTCTATTTGTAAATCATCAGTTTTATTTCAATTAAATCAAACATAATGCCAGGGTTTCAAATAACAGACCCAATGCAATCAAAATGCTGAGGGCAAGGCCTCGCCTCAAAGTCCAAATTTATTAGGCATATCATATTGACACATCTGGTGAAAACCCGATTCTGAAGTCCTGAAGTTTTCCCCACCCAAATTAGAAATCAAAATTCTGCTCCCCCGGTCAACATGTCATCACTTGGCCCAACTAGGTCACAGTCCCAATTTCAGCTGGTTTTAGTCAGCACCTGATGGGAACATCCTTTGTTCCCAGGAGAAAGAATTTTATTTTGGCTACAAGTCCCCAGCTATCTCTATTCCCCACTCCCATTCCCACAGCTCTATCCAGCCTCGCTGTGGCAGCCCTGAAGATGTTCCAAAATGGCTTTAGGGTTAAAAAAACAACAGAAGGAATAGTCTTCTATGAATTAGTAGAAATCACTGCTAGTTTGTAAAAATTATGACTTACGTGAATAATCTTTTCATACCAATTATAATAATTGAGATATTTCAATTAATTAATTAAATATTTTATCTTCTTCTGTCATGAAATTAACAGCTCATGTAATATCTAAATCACTGTACATCCATTTTAATTTTTAATGTTTAAATCATATATAGCATCATTTACAGGTAAGAAATAATTATCAAGTTCCAGTTTTTAAACAGATGAGGTTATTAATATTAAGAACAACATGACTTCTGGTCATAGCAAGGACAAGTCACAAACTGTCTCCAACATCTGCATTCCCAGAAAATCTTGCAGAAGTTCCATAGCTTCCAGGAATGGAGCTGTTGGACAGTTTATGGTCTGGCTTGTCCTTGCTGAAATTGTTGCTGAGATTCTACACTGCTAACATGAGTAAATCATTCATGTGAATAGTTATATTTGGGACTGATTTATTAGTTGATGCCACCTAATGCAGTGATGCAAGATTTAATAATAATAAGGAATATGAAAAAAATGCCTTAATTTCCAGTTTTCTGAATAGGAGCACTTATCGGGCTTACAATATAAGATCACCATAACATAATATATCAAATACCCTATATGTTTAACTTACATGTATCATTAAATCAATTGTATAAATGAAAATTGTTTTTAAACTTTTAGGAATTGTTTTTTTACTGAATACTTTGTGCATTTTGAAAATCTGGAAGCCAAAATATTTCCCCTTTAGTACCCCCAACTGTTCCTTCTATGATGAATTTAACAAATGGGAGGTGAATTTAGAAATTATTTTTGCACTCACTCTTCATTTAATAAATGCCTACGGAGATTGTTCATTTGATAGATTCAGCAAAAGGCAACAATTTCTATATTAGGCCTGGAGTAGCTTCAGCTTGAATAATCACAATTCTTGTAGATTTACAATGGAAAGAATTTTAACAATTGGAGAAGGCAAAATCTTCAGAAGTCATAAGTTTTGATGCTCCTGTTCCTGAAAAAAATTGGAGCAAAAATATCTTTAAAGGTACATTTTAAGATAGATTTACAAATTATATCCTTTGTAATAGATTTACAAATTATATCCTTTGTTTTCATTTACTTGAGAACAATGTAAATAATTAAATAACCATGATGGCTCAGTGGATACAATGCAGTATTGTAGGCTGACTCTGCCCAGTTCGATTCTCAAGGTTGACTCAGTCTTCCATCCTTCTGAGGTTAGTAAAATGAGGACCCAGATTGTTGAGGGCAATGTACTAACTCTGTAAACTGCTTAGAGATGGTTGTAAAGCACTAAGAACTATTGCTATTGCTAAGACAGGGAAATAAGTAACCTGGAATTAACTGGAATTAAAGAGTTTGGAGCATTTATTGCAGAAAGGTTAGTTTGAAAAGCAAGAACAATAATAGGGTATAATAATAGCATATGCACATAATTCTGTTTGGATCTAGACGGTGATCTGGAAAGGAGTATTTTTTATCTCAGGTTCAGAGTCTACCTTTTCAGAGCCTGAATTCAAATCTGCCTGCCTGCCTGCCTGCCTTCCTTCCTTCCTTCCTTCCTTCCTTCCTTCCTTCCTTCCTTCCTTCCTTCCTTCCTTCCTTCCTTCCTTCCTTCCTTCCTTCCCTCTCTCCCTCTCTTCCTCCCTCCTTCCCTCTCTTCCCTGTCTTCCAGTGAAAATCAACAAATGGCTGGTTTTTGTAAGTATACAAATAGATGAAGAATAATTATACATTATGACATAATGATTTCTCTGTAGAGTCATATAAAGTAAAGATAAATAACTAGAAGCTTTTTGTTTGTGTGAAGTTTTTAATTATATTTAGAACCCATTGTTCCCTTGTTTCTCATTCCACAATTTCACAAATAGATTGGTGATAGACCATGCTGATTGCTACTGGCCAATCAACTTGGATAAAAACTGGCTAAAGGTTTATTTTTTAAAATATTTATGAATGCACTAAAATACAAATTTTCATAGAAAACAATGAGAAAATAGACTTGGCCTCATCCTCTGAATAATAAGTTTGTTTAAATAAGAATCTGGTCTCAGAACCACTTGTTCTTAGTTACATAAGATAGATTAGTTAGCTTTTAAAATACATTCTGAGGAATTGACCCAGCAAATGGACAAGGCAAAAATCAACCACCATTCCTTTGAAGTAGCATCTAAGTCAGAAAATAAATATGCCAGGAAGGCAAATACATTTTTCCCCTATGATTTTATTCTTATCATTTTTTCCCTTAAAGTTCACGATTTTTAAACATACAATTACATATTTTTGTTGCTGTTGGCAAAAATAAATCATGTTCCCTTTGCTTAATTTTTTTCTTATACATGGAGTAGCTGCTGATGTCTTTTAACTGCAGGAATAAAATTATTACATGGCAGTAAATACAAAGGGATTCATAGCATGCATACCTGCTAAATCTCCAAAAAGACTACTTCTATTTAGCTTCAGCAGAGTAATATGCACACTCATATCCAAGCTCAGCAAATTAACTAAACCAACATTGTACTGGTGATCTTTGCATTTGTACCAATTGCATGCTAATCACAATATGCCCTCCCTATACACATTTGCTTTATTTGCCAACAAAATAAGCACAAATCCATTGCACATTGTCTACCCTCTTGAAGTCTATTTTCCTCATAGCAAAGAAATAAAACAAAGCTAAACGAAAGAGTGATTACTCACGAACAGGCTAGAAAGCTTCCATGGGTAAATAGCTGTCTTCTTCTATGGCTGCGTGCTTAAATGCTGCTTTCCTCCAAGTTCTCTACACGTTCTCACCACCATCCCTCCCACCCTGTGAACAATACTGAGGTCTGGACTGTTCCTGCTGTCAGAAAAAAAGTTTGAAAAAAGGCCAACCAATTACATACCAACAAACAGCAGTACAAAAAATTCTTGGAACATTCGGAGTTCTGCTGCTTTGTTCTAAGTGCTTCGTTTATAGCTTGGAACCTTTGAAACATGATTTCAGCTCAGAATATTTTCGGACTTTGCACATCTTTATTTTTAAATTCTGGTTTGGAAAAAAGGAAATATTCCAGTTGGATCAGAGTGCTAATGCTTTATAGGAATTATTGTAGCTGCCTCAGCAAAAACGGTAGAATTTTATGAGGATAGTCTTAAAAAAACCCAGGAAGTAACAATAAAAAAGGAAGTGGTTATAAAGGTCCTTATTTCTTACTCAGGTGGCACTAAAAATAGACATTGGATGAAAACAAGTAGTGGCAGAAGAAATACAGGTACTCTTCAAGTTACAACCACAGCTCAGCCCAAAATTTCTGTTGTTAACTGAATCAATGCATTGGGTAAGCTAGTAACCCGGATGTTAAGTGAATCTGGCTTCTCCATCACCTTTGCGTGTCAAAAGATCATAAAAGGAGACCACGTAACCTTGGGACACAGCAATGGCCATAAATATGAATCAGTTGCCAAGCTTCTAAATTTTGATCACAAGATCATGGGGATGGTGCAACAATCATAATTCTGAAAATGGGTTTTCTTTTTCAGTGCCATTGTAGCTTTGAATGGTCGCTAAATGAACTGTTGTAATTCAAGGACTACTTGTAATGCTTGATTGTCCAACTTTTCCTATCATGCCTCCATATTCTTCCTATATCCTTTAAAATATTTCTTGCATTGAGTATTGCAAGGCATGCTTTGACGTAATCCTATAAAATATTACTTCAGTATCACCTTCTTAAAAGTGACCTAGCAATCAGATGAAATCATCAGAGGTGGTATTCAGCATGTTCTGACCAGTTCTGGAGAACTGGTAGCGGAAATTTTGAGTAGTTCAGCGAACCAGTAAATACCACCTCTGACTGGCCCCATCCCATCTATTCTCTGTCTCCCGAGTCCCAGCTGATTGGGAGGAAATGGGGATTTTGCAGTAACCTTCCCCTAGAGTGGGTGGTGGTGGTGGTGGGAAATGGAGATTTTTCAGTATCCTTCCCCTGCCACACCCACAGAGCCACACCCACCAATCCATGCCACACCCCACCAAGCCATGCCCACAGAAACAGTAGTACAAATTTTGGAATCCCACCACTGAAAATCATGAATCTGTTTAGAACTTGCCATTCACAGTAGGATAATTGCTCCTTTCTTCCTGTTTCTTCTATCCCTGACGCTTTACTTATATGCAACCCGATGAGAAATGTATCCTTTTAGACAACATATTGATTAGGTGTTTGGGTCTGTATGGGTCTAAATAACAAGCTGGGGAAGCTTGAAGGGCATGTTTGGACCATATAAGTAGAGTCAAACTTCATTTAATAAATTTCCTTTCAGTAATCTGTTAAACTCGACAGTATAGAATTTGATCAATCTACTCCCCAGTTCCTGTTCTTGCTGGATTATTCATCAGTTGTGATGAGACGCCTCCTGTTTGTCTAATAAATTATTGAGGTATCGACTGATTGATTTAAAAAACTTTAATGTAGAAATATTGTTAAGATTGACTTGTACAATTTGTGTACCATGGAGCAAAATTAATTTACCGGGGGGTGAAACAGGACACAGTCCTCCTATTTTGTGTTTTCTGACAGCCACACAAACAAGGAAATTGATAAGCATTTGAGAACATTAGATTTGGTTGATTTAAAAGTGACTGTCATAATTATTCTCATAAATTCTTTGTATGGCAGATCATCTTCCACCTGTAGTCATTACTGTGCTCACATTTAGTAAATCTGTCTGGATCGTCTTCTCCTAGATTGTGATTGTGCTCACACATTGTATCAAGCCATATTTGGTTTCAACATGATGTATCTTGTAATCACAGCCATTGTGATATATGAACTATGTTTGATATCTTACCTTATCTGAATCATATGAATCCAATGAATGATGCTTGAGAATAACCATGGCTTCGTGGAATGTGTGAAGCAGATCAATGTTTGCTTTTTTTCAAAAGAGGTTATGACATTTAAAATTAGCAACACAAATATAAGTTTGATTAACTCATAAGTTGGCTCAGAAATTAAAAGTGTACTTCTAAATTTGTGCTTAAAATATATGTCTGTTGTTAATAACTGCTAAATATATTGCCTTTTGGTGATGCATGTTAACCAACATATAAAAACTTGAAGTATAATTCAGTGAGAGAGTTAATAACTGTTATTCTATGTATGTATGTATGTATTTGTATACAGTTGGGCATTATATGGTTTGGGTTTAAAATTTCTAATTTGTTCTTTTCTATAAAAATAAAATATATATCCTGCTTCTCCAAGTTATATTGATTAAGTAATAATTTAATAATGATTGTGGCCAGGAGGGCCTTTGCACAGCTGTGTGTTGTGCACCATGCCCTTTCCTGGGCCAACAGTTCCTACTCACAGTCACTCATGCCCTAGTTACTTCCCGTCTTGACTATTACAACATGCTCTACATGGGGCTGCCCTTGAAGACCATCTGGAGGCTCCAGTTGGTGCAAAAAGCAGTGGCCCATATGGTTTTGTGCAGACCCCGGTGTACACATGTATTACCTCTTCTGGGGGAGCTGCATTGGTTGCTGATTTGCTTCTGGGTGCAATTCAAGGTGCTGGATGCCATCTTTAAAGCCCTTCATGGCTTGGGACCAGGTTATCTGAGGAACTGTCTCTTGTTGGTCACATCTACCCAATTCATCAGAGGGGGAGCAGGGAATGTTGCAGGTCCCATCCCCGAGGGAGATATACCTGGTGGGACCCAGAAGATGGGCCTCCTCCATGGTGGCTCCTCTCTCTGGAGCATCAGTCCCCCAGAGATTAGAATAACCGTCACTCTAATATTCTTCCAGAAGACACTGAAGACCTGGTTCTGCCAGCAGGCGTGGGGAACCCAGAGCAGGATGGAACCCATTAAATGACTTGTGTTATCTGCTATTGCCGGGACGGGGGTGGGAGGTGATTTTATTATATTGTACTATATTAATTTATTTGACTCTTTTTGTTAGTTTTTATTGTTTAAAATATGGTTTTATATTCTGTAAGCTGCCGTGGGCAAATAGGCGACAATATAAATTCAATAAATAAATAAACAAACAAATATTTTTTTAATAGACTGGAATAAAATAGAGTATGAAACTATTGTATATTGATAAGATATAAGAAATACTTAAGAGGAGTGCATAATAGAGACTTTTTCTATTCTTCTTTAACAGATAAGAAGCTACATATTCTCAGTATAATAAACAACATTTCCAAATAAATTCATGTCTCAATAAACTACTGTTCTCGATAGTAGGGTAACAGTGGACTACTTGATGAATGTAACAGTAACATTAATATATAGAAGCCATATAACTGTTTTATTTTATTTATTAGAGTCATATTATTCCTTTGTACAGGAGATGAAGGTAGTATATATACTGCTCCTTCTTCTTGTTTATCTTAACCAAAGCAACACTATGAGGCAAATTTCATTGAAAGAAAGCAATTGGCTTTCCTGAATCATCCATTAAACTTCTATAGCTGAAGGTGAACTCGAAGCAGGATCTGTCCATTTTCCATCCCAAGTCCAAACATTGTCCCATTATACCACTTCATTGGCTTTCCTTCTAAAAATATGTGGACACTTCATGTCATGTTCGAGCTTCCTTCAAGCTAAGAATGAAATCTATATTTGTAGAATGATATATGACCATGTGCTTTCATCTGAGAAAAAATCCACGATGTAATGCTCACATGCAATAGCTATAGAAAATAGTATGCCTGTCTTATTTGTAAGTGAATGCATGAACTGAAGCCAACTGTGTTTGCTTCAGAGTTTACATGGATAGATGTCTTCAGCAAGAGTGCAGTTCTGCCCCATCTCTCTGGAATTGTTCCTCGTAGGATCAAGCGCAGCAATATGTTCTGTAGTACAATATTGAGCTCTGTCCTATTACAGAAGCAGATCCATAGCAATGTATGGATTTAAGAAGCACATCCATAGCAATGTATGGATTGCAATGTAAAACCAATATACTTTTATTCCAGGTTATGCTGACACCTACAGCCTTCCAAATGTTGCTTTAATTAAAGTTATATGATGCCAACTCCTACTTTAATATGCTAACTTGGCACTGGTATCCCTCTTTGAATCAGAATGCTAAGAAAAAGATGGCATATGGGGAAGGGAAAAGAGGATCTAGGATTAGCCAATATAGCATGGGGAAATGGGAAAAAGATGGTACTCAAAGGTGCTGAAAAAGCAAAGTCTTTTGAAATTGAAATATACTAGTAGTGTTGTCTTGTCAGGTGAATACAAGGACATGTCCAGGAATGGATGTGAAGTATAATTGTAATGTGGTAAGATTAATAATAGGTAATGGGCTTTGTATCTCCTTTCCAAATAAATGATTTGACAACTATATAATGTACTAGGTGGATACTTGTGCTCCGCTATGAAACTATGTGATTGGGCTTGATAAATCGACACTTACAGCTTGAAAATTAATGAGTAGTTATGATTGGCCTCTCTTCTCCCGTTCTATCCCACAGGCTTGTCCCACAGAAGCCACTCCTCTCCTACCCCCTTCTCTCCCTCAGGCTGGCCCCATTGATCCTCTCCTATCTCCTTCTCTCCTTCAGGCTTGTCCCACAGAGACCTCTCCTGTCTTATCCCCTTCTGTCCTTCAGTCTAACTCCTTAGCGTCAGAGCATGTTAATAATAATATAGGAAATACTAATGATCTGATGGTCATTTTGAAAAATCCTTTCTTAGTGAGCACCTAGAAGCCAAGATGAACATACATGCCAAATTTCAAGTTTGTAGGCTTTATGGTTCTGGAGATTTCATGATGATGCATGAGTGATATTTCACTTTTATATATATAGATTATCATATGTTATGTGCCTATGACATACAAAGTGGGACTGTCTAGAACAGATTCAGTATGTGTTCCCCAAAATTTTCATTTGAAATCAGTCTTGGAGAAAGAAATGAGGATGTAGCTTTGAGGAAGGCTGGAACATTGGGATTTGTTTCTTTTTAAAACTTAATCATTGATTATGGGCCTTCAGCTTTATCTAGGTTACAACAGCATGCTTTTTTGGAGCTTCTGTGGATATCAGGCTTTGGAAACAGTCTTTCATTCAATTGCAGTATTTTTTTTCCCAGCGTGTTTTGAAAGTAGCAGCATTTATATGCTGTAAATTGTTTGGTTTCTTTCCTACTTTGGTTGAGAAGGAATCAGGTATGCATGCTGATTAACACACTCCAGTCATTAACATATGATTATGTGGGCTGCATATTGAGCACCTGCCAAAGGATGTAATCCAGTACTTTGCTACATCTGTGCAAGACTTTATACATTTTCTTTTGTACTTTGACAGCTTAGAGAGGGAAAAAATGGGCTTTGTGTCTGTTTCAAAGAATAAAGCTGTGTATGTAGAGTGCTTTTGTTGAGTTAGGAAAATAAGCCATGGACATCAGTTAGTAGGGTTTATTAAGAAGAAAAAAATGTTTCATAGCCTTGAAACATGACTCTTTCAGCAATTTGTATCAGTAACGTAAACACACGGGTTACAACATTTCTCCTTGCTTACAAGGATTATCTTTTCTCGGATTTGGCAAAGGGATTCCTATTTGTAACATTTCTATGAGATTCCCTTACATCCATAACTTCTTTTTATGTGTTATACTTACAAATGGTTGAGTATTGTCCGCACACAAGAACACAAGGGTTCTATTGCTTTGCCCTGATGTTCCATTTCAGGCACTGCAACATAGATGCAGAAGCTATGTAAATATAAGATCTATATAGAATTTCTAATATGGGGTGATAGTATCTGAAGGTATCCAACTTTTTGCTATTTGCAACTTACATTCTAGTAGCATTGCAGTTGCTCTTGTTATACATTACTAATGGCTTATTAGTCTGCCTGCCTGCCTGCCTGCCTGCCTGCCTGCCTGCCTGCCTGCCTACCTACCTACCTACCTACCTACCTACCTACCTACCTACCTACCTACCTACCTACCTACCTACCTACCAACCATCATCTGATTTCCTTTCCTTTCCTTTGGAATGTTAAGTTCCTATTTGAAGGAGAACTGTAGAAGCTTACAGCCATGTATAACATTTGAATTTATTTTCCACTACATGAGTTAAATATGTAGAAACACAGATTGAGCATTCCAAACAAACATAAAAATCCATTACCTCTCATCAGAACTTCAAAGAGAGAACCTTTTCTCCAGTCATTAACAACTTTTGAGAGACTCCAAAGTTTAGTTGTTTGGTTTCCCCCCTCAGGATATTATTCAAATATTGCAGTTTCCTCCTTTGTTCCTTTTCACATTTCATATTGAAACTGACTTTTTATAGCCTTAAGTCAATTCCAAAATGAGAGTTCTCTTCACAAAATCCTGATAGAGGCCCTTTACAATAAATGCACATAGTTTGAGAATCATTATGGCATGACTCTATTAATTTAAAATAAATGTAGTTTCCAATATTATATACAAATGTCACAACAAGCCTAGCGATGTGGCTGAGGAGTGTGTTATGTGATTAAAGAGCACATAACATAAAGGCTTCATCAAAAAATATGATAGTCAAGTTGATGCTAATTTAATGTTTGCTGAATCTGAGATTATATCAGATTATCAGTTGGAAATTAAATACATTTTATTCATGAAATAGTATAGCTTTTTATATAACCAACTTGAAAACAATAAAGGTATATCAGTTTTATTGTCATTTTTTGTACATAAAACAGGATAACCACAGAAAAATTGTGGTGAAATCAGGATAAAATTGCAGCGGTCATGTTATTTTATATTGCAAAGACCTAGTTATATAATTAATTCATTCTCAGCTCCATCCAGTTGCCCTGACTCTCTTTCGAATTGAGGGATTACAGGTTTGTAAAAAGGAAGTTTTATAGTCAGCAGTTATTTTAAGATGTTATGGAAGAATTAGCTCAACTATGTTTATCATTTTCAATTGTTAGGAAGAATCTCTTTTGATTCTGATTATACTGCAGTTCCCTTTTTGGTCTGGAATCATGATAGTTAGTTTAGGTGCTATCAAGTCAGGTGTGACCCATTGGTGACAAAAGTGCACCATCTTGACCTATCAGGACATTCTACTGATCTTCTTATTTTATTTTTTCACCACAGCTGGTGTCATTCCTTTTTTCCCCTTCTTTCAAGCTTACCGAACATAATAGTTTTTTTTCCCTATAGTTAGGCCTCAACTGGTTGGTTAACAACTGTTTGAAGTTATGACAGTCTTGGAAAGGGTGCCTTATAACCCATAAAGTATCATTTGTGCCCCATAAAACACTTCCAACTGTTGTAAAAAGTTATGCCACTCCTCCATCACATGACTGCATTTTAGGCACTTGGCAACCAGCTCACATTTATAATTGGCTGCAGTGTCTTATGGACATGATTTGTAACAAATTTTTCCAGTGTCTGGTAAAAGAAACCCATTTGTGAGAATGGATTCACTTAACAGCAATGTGGTTCACTTAACAATTATAAAAAAAATGGGTCTGGTTATATGGGTGCCTTGATGTATGATTACAACTTCTTATAACTGAAATTCTGCTCCCAATTGTGGTCATAAGTCAAGGACTACCTGTATTCTGTTATCTGCCTGCATCACATGCATGAAGTATATATATTTCTGCTTGATAATTATTGCTTCAAGAAAGAAGTCAGTCTAAACTGGATTGATTGGTTTTTCTTGCAGCCCATGGTACTCTGGATAATTATGTCCAAATCCATAATTCAGAGAGGCCTTGCTCCTTTTCCATGTTCTGCTTTAACTATTGCATTAACTATTCTGATCTCTGTTGTAAAAATATCCATATATTTTCTCATTATGTCTGTCATTGCCTGTTTCCCTAGAATTAATCTCTTCTTTACATCTCCAGCCACCACTTGGTTTTATTTTTACTCATGCCAAAAACATGCAAAACTTCCATCTTCTTTAATGTCACTGATGAGTAAACAAGCTAGTTCGCGCTATCTTTGTCATCTTAATATTTGTCACTAATCTCTGCTGAAAAAGATCCCTCTTTCAGAACCATAAATGTGTTTCCAATGTAGCACCAAGATTTGATACTGGCATCTCCAGAATAAAAATAAAAAATTGCCAGATAATGTTACTGGCTAAGGTTTAGTCTGTAACCATAGATATGCTCCTGTGAATGGAATCAACAGATTCAGTTTCAAATAATGGGGAAGTTTTATAAGTAAACTAAACACTTATGTGCTACCTTGTAAGTACCTGTTAAGATCTGATTTCAACAAAACTAAGAAGGTAACTAAGCAGTGGATTGATGACATAGAGTTACAACATGAAGTCAATCAAACTGAGCTGGAGAAAGAGGAGAAAGCCTAAAATACTATTTTTAGCCTCTTTTCACTATTTTGCTTTAGAGGAAGCAAGCTTGAATACTCAGTAGAAGCACTATAACAAAACAAAACTTATAATACTTTGGAGACATTATGTGATGTGATAGAATAGATGATAATGTTAATCAAGATGGACAGAAAGGCCATCAGTAAAAGTGGTGGCCCAACAAAATGCTGAAGCTACAAGAGTTCATCTACAAGAATTGCATAATATGGTAAGAGACCATAGAATTGCCAGGAGATGGCTACAATTCGATGGAACATAACAATGATATTATTGTGCAAATTATCTGAAGTTGCTTAATTACTTTAAATAGGCCAGGCCTTCTTTGCAGACTATTTTAATACTCTCCCTTTGGCAGTTTTAAAGCAGATATAACAGTCTCTGAGTCTGTGGCCATCTGACTTTGGAGAAGTTCAAACATGAGTTTTTAAGATTCAGCCCTATACTTATATTTGGCTAAGGCTGTTGCAGCCTATAGTAGTGAAACATTGTGATCAGCCAGGTGAATTCTGTATCCAATATTTTTTGGCTGACACAAACTCAAAAGTTGTAAACATAGTAGAAAAATGCTGCTCCCTGGCATCTAGGACGCGATGCAGAATGGTATTTCCAGTAGGATAGGGCTAATGCACTAATCAGAATACAATCACATGTTATTTTTTATGGTTGTATTTTCTGTGTATATCAGTTGAGGTCTGCAACCATAATTAAACACTGAACATGAAAAAAGTCCTATTTTTTACTTTCCATTTTTATCTTCACAAGAAATTAATCTGTCAGATAACAGTGGTGTTCCCTGCATATATCAAATATTTGCATTTTGACCTCCAATTTTGATTCTAGCTGTAATGTTTCCAAGCCTGGTATCTTATAATATATTTCCTGTATAATTGGACAAATATGAGGATAATATGTATTTTTATCTCAAAGCCTTCCTAATTCTGAACTTCTTGGTTTCTCCAAATTCAGTTTTTACAGAAGCTTTTAAAGGTGCCTCTGAAGAATAATCAAATGTTCTGGCATGCCTTAATATATTCCTCATTCTGGCATGAATCTACACAAAGGCCTTGCCGCAGCCAATAAAGGAAAAGTAAACCATCTTGAATTCTCTTGCTCTCTCCATTATCCATCTTTTGTTAACACTCTAATCTCATGTCCCTCTGCTTTTTCTAAAACCTGCCTGTTCATTTGCCCTTTCTTCTCTATGTATGGCTTTATTCTTCTTTGTAAAGATCTTAAGCAAAACTGTGCTTGCATGAGGAATTAGCACCACAGCTCCCTTGTTTCTCCCTTCTTTGGTATAGGTGTACATACCACACTATTCTTAATTCTACTTTAAATTTGTTTAATCACAGGTCCATCAATTTCAATAGATCTACCTTAAGCAAGAGCATAAGCTTTATTATAAAGTGCTTTTCTCTTCAGCAATATTTACTTTCTCTGACAGCCTTTATCTTTGAAACTGGGTAGGGGCTTGGAATTACTTGAGCAAAATAGGTAGGGAAAACTTCAAAAGAAGAGGGGAGGAAAGTATTAAAAGTTGCCCTGTTTTATAAAAGAGTCATTGGACAGTGTGTCTGCAATGCCAGAAGTGCAGTACTTGGCATTCTAGTTTTTTGTTCTTTGTTGTTTATGGCAGGTGTAGGGCCATCCTTCCAGTGATGTGCGGTGAGGTTTATACCTGGTGAGGCTCAGCTGGGCATCCTTTTGCGAAACAGCTCAGCAGGGCAGCGGTCGGCCTCGGCGGGGGGGGGGATTTGCATCGCGGGAGTAACCAAGCGCCCGGGTCTGCAGCAAAGGCACTTGGTGGCTCCCGCGATGCAAAGTGCCCCGCTGCCCCCCCCCGCTGTCCCGGCCTGCGTCTGCTGCTTCTCCAAGCTCCGCCGCTGGAAGTCCCGGATCGCCTCTGGGGGAAGGCTGAGTGAGAAATGGAGCGAAGCTTCTCCGCGGCCTCATGGCACTACGCAGAGGCTCTCACAGGAGCGCATGCCAGCGGCCGGTGACCCGGAGCGGCCCCGGCTGTGAGACAAGGGAGAACTTAAAGTAGCCGCCGCCGCCCCGCCGGAGCCTGGAGAAGCAGGCCGGGGCAGCGGGCGGCAGCATCGGGGATGGTGGGGCACTTTGCATCGCGGGAGCCGCCAAGCGCCCAGGTCTGCAGCAAAGAGCCAGCCTCCTCCTTCTCTCCCACTCCTCTCTGCTCTGAAGCATGCCCCGCCCAATGTAAGCGTGCTCAAGAAGACATGATTCGCTGCTTGCAGATCAGGAGGCGGGAGAATTAGTGCCTCTTTTCCATCTGAACTTCTTTGCCTTTTAACTCTTTATTAACTTTTAGAAGGCGAAAAATTCCTTATGGAAAAGAGGCCCCAAGTTCTCTCGCCTCCTGCTTTGGTTAACACTAAGCAGACACCAAGCCACTGTGAGCTGGAATCTGGCAGCAACTATCTTGGCTTTAATTATTTAAAAATATATATTTAAATTTCTTTCTTTTTCCTGAGGAGACTGGTGAGGCTCCGCCTCCCTTGCCTCTAGTGACTGCACGTCCCTGCATCCTTCATACTTCAGTCAGGAGGGCTACATTAAAAAAACAACAACTACCAGTTAGTAGTTTGCAACAGCATTAGTAATAATAATGAGGAGGCAGCAAAATGAACAATTTACTAGTATGGTGCAATATAATACAGTATTCACAGTATAGTTTAATATATTTTAAAATCTTATTTGAAAAAAACCAAGACATTAAACCAGTGTAGAAAAGGTTCTAATGAGGAATTTCTCCACTGAACTTTGTTGGAAAATGCAGAGGGACTTCAAGGTGGGAGGCTTTGTCCAATTGTAAATTGTTCACTGCTCATTTAGAGATTTTAAAAAAACATTTTTTGTACATATATTTTGTTGGAATCCTAACAGAATAAAATATTAATATGATATGACAGAAACATTTTTCCACAAATGTTTGCTTTGTACTTGAATTAAAAGGGCCAACTTGCTGGCAAATCTTAGAATTAAAACCATTTTGGATATCAAATTTTCCTGGGGTGTAAGTATGTGCATATATCCTATTAAATGTGATGACTGATAAATACTTTTCTATACCAGGGAAGGCTCAACTTCATTGAAATAACAAGCAACCCATTCATGTTACTGATTTTTCCCCCTTCTGCTATCCTGGCCATTCATACAAATATCTTTCTTAAACTCCTATAGGAGTGGATTGTGTTTGTATGTAGTTTTGTTGGCTATTGAACATGAAAGCATTGCAGGCTTCCAGTATGTGATCCCATCTACAACTGTGTTAACATTGCTCACTTGGGTTACTTTTCTTATTTTTTGAATTAATTTCCCCTGTTGCGCGATCCTAATGAAGTGTCCAAACAGAGCACTGGTCTTTTGAGGGATATTTTACTGGATTTTACTGAATACAATTAGTGTTCCAGTAGCACAATACACATAGTGTTATAATTTTAGAGATTCTTTTTTTGTGTAAGAGTAGATTTTGACTTGGAAATGAAGGATACTCCCTTTTTGATCCTGTTCCTAAGACAATACAAACAATCAGCTCATTTTACCATCATTTAACAGTGCCCATGGTTACGATAACCCTGTCCTATATTTAATTGTGCACAGGTTAGGTACACAAACTACAGTAAATAGAAAATATAATGCCATCACCTGTATTATACAAGAATTTGTTTCTGCAACCTGACCGCAATGCTTGTTTTACATATAGATTCCCCTTGGCTCCTGAGTGTTTCAGCATTTCTGTCTGATAATTGCAGCTAAGATTTGAATGAAAGCAGATGTGTCACTGAGTTTATACAGTTTGCTTGAGCAGGTTTATTTTAATGATAATTTATTTCAATAGAAGAAACTACAGCTGATTTATTTGGTGTACAACATGTTATGATTTAGGCTGTGGTTTATCATAGTAGCTAGGTTCACACCTGATGGTTTAGCATAACACATTAACTGTGGTTACTGAATTTAATTGTGGTTTGAATGCCAGTTGATCCTACAAAGTTTAATTTAAAGAAATAATAGGGCCAATCCAGAGTAACAGCAAACTAAATAGAGGAGGGTATCGATAGAGGGGAATTGCACACTGAAATTGAAGATGCGCAATCAATCCTATAGCTTATTTTTAGTTTTTTTTTAAACTCGGGTGTCATTGCATGTATATAGTTCATGTGCCATAAAAGAGCAACCAGCAAAGTATCTTTTATAAATAAGAGTTTTTGTGCAATGAGAAATGATACCTTTACAAAAAAATAGCACCTTAACTCAAGTATACTTTGTTGTAGGAATATGACTTTTTTTTCTATTTCCAGATACGGAACATTCCAAGGAACTCCAGAACATTTTGTTCTTCTTCAGGACACAACTAATCCAACTATGCTATGGGTGGTCCAGCAATTTTCTGGAAGTAAATCCTATGGAAGTGGCTCCAGGCAACCATATTCAGAAGATCATAAACTATTTCCTGCTCTGGAAGTCTTACATCAGATAATTGCCAGACCACCCCCTAGAACTGCCAGATTGGCATGGTCCTAAGGAAGAATGAAACATTAAATTCCTTTTTCACGTACCTAAAATGCATGTGGACAATGATAATACAAAGAAAACTAACCTAGGCTTTTGCAGTCAGTTTAAAAACAATATTTCAGATATTGTCTAACAAATTATTGTTGCTTTCATTTAGGTTTCAGGCAATTAATCCCGGAGATTTGTTTGTTTTGTTTGTTTTATTTGTCTTGTATGCCGCCCACTCCCGAAGGACTCCGGGCGGCTCACAATAGACAAGAGAAGGGGGATAAATAGACAAAGACAACACTTTAAAAATGCAACATTCACAATTTCTGTGGGGCTGGATGTTTCACAAGCCCCCTGGCCTGCTGGAGCAGCCAGGACTTGGTGGCTTTGCGGAAGGCCGGGAGGGTAGTAAGGGTCCGGATCTCCACGGGGAGGTCATTCCAGAGGGCTGGAGCTGCAACAGAGAAGGCTCTCCCCCGGGGAGTCGCCAGCCGACATTGGCTGGCAGATGGAATCCGGAGGAGACCTAACCTGTGAGATCTAATCGGTCTAAGGGAGGTAATCGGCAGGAGGCGGTCTCTCAGGTACCCAGGTCCGATGCCATGTAGGGCTTTATAGGTAATGACCAGCACTTTGAAGTGGGTCCGGAGACTAATGGGTAGCCAGTGCAGCTCGCGGAGGATAGGTGTGACGTGGGTGTACCTAGGTGCACCCACAATCGCTCGCGCGGCTGCATTCTGGACTAACTGAAGTCTTCGAACACTCTTTAAGGGCAGCCCCATTACAGTAATTGATGTTCAAAATCCCCCCCAAAATAATATGGAAAATCCTCTCTTTCACCCACATCCAAGAGAAATATGTTTCTGTCTCTCCAGCTTGCAACCATAGTTTTAAATCAGACAACATTCTAGACCTTTTGATACACAGAGAATATATTCTGTTGTTTCACTCTCATTTGTTCTGTCAGTTGTTTTCTATTGAATCAGATTGTAAAATACAATCAAATTTTTACATTATCATTTTATCTTTGCCTTTCTTAGATGTCTTAGATAATTTACCTTCAAATACATGGCACAAGGCAGCATTCCTATAAATAATTTACTTGCTTCAACTTCCACTAGTAATAATATTTTTCAACTGCAGGTACTCTTATGATCTACTGCCATAATTAAGCCCAAAATTTCTGTTGCTAGGTGAGACATTTGTTAAATGAGTTTTGCCTCATTTTACAACTTGTCTTGGCAGAGTTATTAAGTGAATCACTAAAGTTGTTAAGTTAGGAACACGGTTGTTAAGTGAAAGTGGCTTCCCCATTGACTTTGCTTGTCAGACATTGGCAAAAAGGAATTGCATGACTCCAGGACATTGAAACTATCATAAATAAGAGTCAGTTTCCAAGCATCTGAATTTTTACCACATGGCCATAGGGATGCTGCAGTGGTCATAAGTGCGAAAAACAGTCGTAAATCACCTTTTTCAGCACCGTTGTAACTTTGAACAGTCACCAAATGAACTGTTGTAGGTTGAGGACAACCTATATTTAGTTGACATTTGCTTGCTTAATATGTTGAATGCTTTGAAAATTGTGCATGTATTTGAACTAATCTTTGATTAACAGCTACTTGTTCAGCAACAATTTGAAGTTATGGTGGTATAAAATGAATGGTGCTTATAACTCCTTAAAGTTCTAACTGTCCCATCACCCCTTTAGTCACATGATTGTCTTCTGGGTGCTTAGCAACTGATTCACACTCCTGCCATTTGCAGAAATATTGCAAGTTGCTTCTGTAAGTCATCCCCCACTCGTGCTGCTCCCCCCCCCAAGGGATCTGACAACAGGGTACAAAATCCTGAAGATTTCATACTCTGTATATGTGTGTGTACCCCACTTACTTACCAGTGGTGGGTTCCGTATGCCATTGTAACCGATACATCCCCCACATGAATGTGTGCAGCACACGCACGCAGCATGCGCATGCGTCCTTACCTCCTGCAATGTCTCTGCAACACTCCAGCTGCTTGGCGGAGTGTTGTGCCAGCACCATATGCTCTGTGTGCATATGGTGAAGCCATATCCTGAAGCCCCGAAGAGCTTAAATATAGGTGGTGAGAGTGGGCAGGCGGGTGAGCCCTCCAGAGCACTGTACTGGAACAGTACCCGGTGCTCCCAGCAGGCACCGGTATGCCCGTACCGGGGTGTTCCGCCTGCAACCCACCACTGTTACCTACCCACTGGCCTGTTTGCCAGCCTCCTGAGTCTTGCAACTTCCTGCCATCATCGCCATTGACCTTGTTGGTTGCAAACTAGAAGAAAGTTATAGTAAGTTCTTCACTTAACAACTCACAATTTAAATTTCTTTAAAAAAATCTCTGCATGCATAGAGAGAATTCCTTTCCCATACCTTAGGTGATTTTTGGCTCCAGAGAATATACATATTTCATTTGTATGTATCTCTAAAAAATATGATTTTGGTCTTGGGTAAGGAAATCTGGTATATTGCATAATTTGCATAGAGTATAATATGACACAATTGGTGTATTTCCTGAGGACTGTGAACCAGGATGTGTAATATTTGGCAAAGGCTCAAATTATAGGGACATGGATAACCTCTTTATTTAATAGAATTCTTTGACTTCTTCTGCTATGCAATATTTGGATAACCATACTTTTTCAAGCTTTCATGACAACTAATGGGCTAAACATTTGCTTTTGTTAAACAACAGTTGAGAGATCCCCGTGATTATAAAGATGTCACCAGATATCGATTTATTGTAATCCCAATCAACATTTATTGACCATTTGTAGACCAATATTGGAATAAGAAGTGAGTTGTATCACTTATATGGTGCTGCAGGGAGGCAATCTTTGAAGCTAAAATTGTCCGGGTGAAGAATTCCAAGTCATCTGGCACTTCAAATTAATATTGTTCTACAGAATACCAAATACTACAGTTGTAGGCATGAAAGCTCTATTTTAGCAGATACTTATGGCACATACACATAGTTGGTATAGCAGAACCTTTTGTCATTCACACATAGGAATCAATCCAAACTGATGTGAACAAGGCAACTGAAGGCACTTTTTGAGCTGTTCCTTGAAGGGAGCCTATGTTACACCTCTTACAGGTGGAGCAGTTCAGTCAAGTCAAAAGGAGTTTCTGTGCATGCACAGAAGCCACATTAGATGAAGCGAGGCAAGCAGTAAGTGCACAGCAACAGTGTCTTGATGCTTGTTATCAAAGCAATAAAATAGAGCATATTGCTTTCAGAAGAAGCAAAACCATTCTCCACTTAATAAAGGTGTATTTTTAAACTGTTTAACATGTTTAAAATATATAATTAGAATAGATGATCTGATCCAAAAGGTTATTGGTGTATAAGGAGCTCGCTTTAATCAATTTCTTGCAGCTATCTTTATGATTATCCAAGCATGAATGTTGACTTGGAAGAAAGGAATAATCCAGAATGCAAGCCAATAAGAAGGAAGAGTATGATAGTATATGCTCTCTGTCTCTCTATGTTTGTGTGCATGTATATGAGTGTGAGCATGTGTGCCTGTGTATATGACAAAAATGGAGGGGGAGAATAATTTTAAAAATGTATATGAAGAAAGGGAAGAATGAGCACACATTATTTTAAAAAATCAAGTTGACCTGAAACATACATCCATGAGGAATTTAGAAACAGAAATAAATATTTGATAGCCTTCATACCAAAGCTGAATTCCCAAAAAGTTATAAAGGGTTTATGGTTAGACTTCCTGCTGAGACATGAAGATGTGGCATAAAGATCCTGGTAAATCAACTTCTTTTAATGTAACTCTAAGACTGGATTTGCAAGACACATTTAATCAAGTTAGTTAAAGATCTAGCAGCTGCATTTGCATGGCATTACAAAACTTGGTTAATTTTAACCTTTCAAAACTCTTGTTTTAGTATGGTTTATCATTTGTGCACTTTCACTCTATTCATTTAACTTACAGTTCAATCAATTATGCAGTCAGAAAATAACTAATAGTGTATATTGGCAAACTTTAATTAGGATTTTTAGGGTTAAAATATATGCAGCTAGGAATCTTCAAGTCATTATAGTACTTTAATTTATAAACTAATTCAGAAAAATTGCAGAAATCATAGAATGTCTTAAAATACTGATTCCATGTAAATGCTAGAGTTAGGAATACCTGACATGGTTTTTTTTAATAGTTAAAATGAATATTTAAATAACAACACAAACTATTATATATTTAATTTACAAAAGAAACTTGTAAAGTTTTGAAGAATTTTGTGAAAAAGGATAAAGAAAAAGGAAAACAAATCAAGTTCTAGGATATTTTTTTGAAGGGATCAAAGAGATGAAGACTAAAGGGAAGGAATTTAAAATTTAAAATTACTATATATATATATGTGTGTGTGTGTGTGTGTGTGTGTGTGTGTGTGTGTGTGTGTGTTTTATTTGTGCTGATAAATAAATAAAGGGAGACTAGTATAGATCTATTTCAAGCTATTTAGCTCTCATCAGCTAGCCATACCCTTACTGGGATTTGAACCTGGGCTATATTACATACTAGGCAGACATCTTAGCCATTAGGCCTACGATATATATCGTAGATTTTCATGGGTGTAGGTATGCTGGTCTTGTTGTATTCGGGTCTTTTCCTGTGTAAGATTGAGATTGTCTTGGCAACGTTTCGGCGAGGTCTCACTCACCATCAGCAGCCCATACACACACACACACACTTGTGAGTCATTTCTTTACAAATTTCTTTCTTTCTTTTTTTTTTTGCCAAAAATGATGAAGGACTTTCAAGAATATTTGATGATCAATCAACTTCAGTTCAATTAATGTTTCCTAAAGAATAATATCAAAATTGAAAAAAAGCCTTTCTAACCACTATATTATAAAGACTTCTCTTTCTATTCATTCATGCCCTACAGCAGAAATAATTCATTCTTTCAAGTTGCCTCCCATGTGAAGGCCATGTTATTATAAAATACAATAGTCATGCTGTATGGTTAAGGACATAGGCAATAAAATCTAATAATAAACATATAAAGGAAATATATATTCACACATAATTTCTTACAACAGTGTATGTATATGAAATGGAATAAATCTCGCATCAATTTACTATACCATGCCTAGGATGGTTAAAGATTGACTGTACTGGGCTAGAGTCTTGGCCAATTTGGAGAATTATTCAGTTGATTTGTTTATAGCCAAACATCATCACAAAATTAAGAAAATTAAACTTAGGAAAATGTTAAAAATTAAGAAAATTAAAAATTAAGAAAAAAATTACTAAATAAAAAACAGCAAATCACATTAGAATCTTAGCATTCACAAAATGTAAACTTCATCCAAGATTATATCTGGAAGTATATTTTAAGACATTTATGATTTTAAAGTTCTACGAACACTGATCATGCTCTCAATAGCAATACTGTATTATATCAAATGGCCTTAATTGATATTTCTCAATCTTGACAACTTTAAAATGTGCAGATTTGAAGAATTTCCTAGCCTGCATCCTGGCTGGTGAATTCTGGGGTTTGAAGTCCACAAATCTTAAAGTTATAAGGATTTGAAACATTGGTCAACATGATGGGCACATTAACATTCAGGCACATTTATTGTTAATCAAGTTACTTTCTTTCTTAGAAGGAGCAATAGCCCTTAGACTTCTATACTGCTTCATAGTGTTTTACAGCCCTCTGTAAGAGGTTTACAAAATATTGCCCGCAAGAATCTGGGTCCTCATTTTAGCCACTTTGGAAGGATGAAAGGCTGAGTCAACCTTGAGCCTGGTGAGATTCAAACTGCAAAATTGCAGGCAAGCTGGTAATCAGTAGAAGTAACCTGCAGTACTGCGTTTAACCACTGCACCACCATGGCTCATTAGGTTCAACCTTCCATTTCCACTGCAGCTACTGCAGCTTACTGTTTATCATGTTTTAAAGAGTTTGAAATGGGGCAGAAACATTTTTAGAACACATTTTTCTTTTACTGAGCTGCCCACTTTACTGCTTTTTTTTTAACCAGTTTGCCAGTGGACCGTTTCACCATTCTTGCTGTCACTTGAGGTAGGAGGGTTTCACCCCAGCTCCTGAACCAAATGGATTTACCTAGGGCTGGACAACTAAGTAAGTAAGTAAATAAATAAGGGCCAGCATTTCAATGGTCCACTGGTGGACAAGTTTTTTGGGTTTTTTTGCTGAGTGGAAATGCTCAGTGGAAAAGAAAAATAAGAATTAAACAAGTTTAAAAACAATTAAAATTGTTTCTACTTGGTTTTGAACTGCTAACCCTTGCTTTGTGAGGGAAATATGATGATTGGGATCTTACTATTATAGGAATACCTTCAGTAGAGATTAGATTTATTTTAAATCTGCTCCTTTGTGTGCATTTTGATGCTTTAATTCTGTTAATAAAAGAGAATAGAATTCTTCATTGGCCAAGTGTGATTGGACACACAAGGAATTTGTCTTTGGTGCATATGATACATCTAACATCTTTTTAAATAGTAGTAAGCAGAAGTCAAGGATTATTTTGATCCTTGGAATCACTGGCATGAATAAGAAGCTGTAGTCCCATCATAGTCCAATTCTTGTCTTACAACCATTCGTTTAGTCATCACTCGAAGTTAAAACGGCAATGAAAAAAGTGACTTATGAGCATTTTTCATACTTACGATTGTTGCAACATCCCTAAGGTCACATGATCAAAGTTTGAGTGCTTGATAACTGGCATGAATATATGACAGTTGTGCTGTCCTGGATTCAGCTGATCACCGTTTGTAACCTTCCCAGATGGCTTTTGACAGGCAAAATTAGAAAACAGTCACTGTAGACTGTTCTCAGACTGTGGGTCAAAAATCAAGAGAGTGCCAGTAGCATTTCGGGGAAAGTTGTAGCATTTGTTTTAAATCTGATCTGCCTTCCAAACAAGGATGAGTGATGTTAAAAAGGTTTTTCTCTGTCTTTTACAGACAAAATGGAGTTAGTTTTGACACATGTTTTACTTTGTCTGGGCAAAATATGTAACATCAAAACTACTTCCAAGCTTTGCTTCTCTTTTTACCTGTGCAAGCGCTCGGTGGGCAGTTTTTGTGCTGTAAAGTTTGAAAATCCCTATGACATATAGATTAAATGAAATACTTAAACCTAAATGGTATAATTATTTCTTGCAGAGCCATGACACAATGAAACTAGTAGCTGCATGAATTCATTTATCTTTTTAGCTGGGAGATAACATTGAGATACCACTAAATCAGGTTTAAATTTTAAGTATTTTGAGAGCTGGGGAGTACTGTGATTAGCTATGCTGAAGTAGAAATAACTAACTCACTCCAATCTCAGTGCATATTTATCTTTATATGTTTTAAGAAAAATTGAGTCCTGAGTACTTATATTCTCTATTAAGTCTTTTTTTAATTCCTAAGAAACTGTTACATGTTTTGAAAAATAAACATTATTTTTAGGTTTTTGAAATTTATCATGAGTTTTTACCATGGTGTCTTAAATATATGAAAAAATGGTGCCTGTATCTTAAAGAAAGTGCTGTCTTCCATCAGCAGTGATGAACCTCTATTACTGAAAAATAAAAATGAAGTTTACTTTTATAACCTGTTTGCCATTATTTCATTTAATAGTGTTGGTCACAATGTTTGAAGTCCTATTTGGATAGTCAAGTTTCAGAAGAAACTTAGGTTTTAAATTCTGTTTTAAATACTATAACAACTATAACTAACTATAACTATAAAACTATAACTATAACAACTATAACTATAACTATAACTATAACTATAACTATCACTATCACTATCACTATCACTATCACTATCACTATCACTATCACTATCACTATCACTATAACTATAACTATAAAACTATAACTATAACTATACCATACCATACTATACTATACTATCTCTTTGAGTTCTACAACATATGATTTAATGTGCTGCTGGAATGAATTTACTGAAATATGCCATAGACCTGAATTTTCATTAGTAATAATTCATATATTTATCTGAACACATTCAGTGCTAGATGGCCACAGTTGGAATTATACAAAAGCTTCCAAATCATTGATTTTTTAAAGCTCTAGCAAAGAAAGCTAGCTTACAGGCAAAGCTTGAGAAATTTTGAAGATTTTGAGCTTCTGACTAAGAGAAGGATTAAATAGAATTATTGCTAACGTGTTCTTCATTCCATGCCTCAGACCATGTGTCTATAAATCATATTCTAAAATGGAGTGTCTGTGTATTTGGGGGAGGAGGTGTTTCACCAATTAATCAGGCTGTGGAAGAGTTGATAGAGATAACATGTTGGAAGTTTTAAGCTCAGGTAATTAGCTCATCATTTCAATATACATAACAACTTTATTCTGAGTCAAAAACTTTCTCTAGTTCAAGGACTTCCTAGTTCCCTTGAATCTTAATATATAGCTTTTGGAGCCTTTGGACTCTTACAGGCTAAGACTCAGATGAAAAAGAGATGATATTTTTCTTCCTCAAGGGCTAGTCAAATACTGCAGAATTAAAGTTCTTTTTATCAACAGCCAAAATAAAACTGTAATTAAACATTTGTTTAGTTCAGTATAATATTTCAAATTATTCAATTGCATTTGAGTTATAATAGACATCCTGTTATAATGTATTAAATATTATATTATTCTCTTATTTCTTTACAGGAGTCAGAAAATAATAAGTTATGTTCCTTATATTCCTTCCGAAATACTTCTACCTCACCACATAAGCCCGAAGAAAGTGGTCGTGATCGCAATGAGCTAATGACCAGTGTTAATTTTGGAACTCCAGAACGCCGCAAAGGAAGTCTTGCCGATGTGGTGGACACCTTGAAACAAAAGAAACTGGAGGAGATGACGAGAACTGAACAGGAGGGTATGTATGTTTATGTGTATAAATGTGCATGTACCTTTGAGTGTGTGTGTTTGTGTATGTCTGTATGTCTGTATGTTTAATTTCTGTCCATCAGTCAAATGGTGAATTAAATATTAAGGTGAATCTATATTTGATGCCTATTTGTAGAACTACTACTGATTTTTGTGTATTGTATTTGTCTGAATATATCCATACTCCCCAGACCTATGAAAGATCTCTCTCTCTCCTTCCTTCCTTCCTTCCCTCCCTCCCTCTCTCTTTCTCTCTCTCTCCTTCTCTCCCCCCTCCTTCCCTCTCTCTCTGTGTATGTACATATATTTTTACTGAGAAATTCATTAGACAATTTCTGATTGAGATTTATGCACAAGAGACTAAATGACATGTTGATTGTCAGATATAATGTTATTTAATGTTGCAGGAGTTCACCTGGTATATTTGCTTCATTCTACAATCTCTGCTTAATATTTGAGGAGATCTGGGCCAAGGCTGATTGGATTTGGGATGGAAGGCAAGCAAAGAACAGATATTGTCTATCGGAGTTTCTCATTATCCAGTTTGGGGATAGGCTTCTCATATACCAATGAGAGCTGTTTATAAAATGGCACCCTGAGTATTATGATAACCAATCTCATTGTACATATGTTGTGCATTGACAATAAACAACAAAAACAACAACAACAATAAAAAGAAAAAGAAATCATGTGTTGTCTCGATTGTAATTGGAGCCCTTGGAGCAATGCCTAAAGGGCTACCTTGCTATTTAGAAATTCTAAATTTATCGGACTTGAACATTCTGATTCTACAAAAAAACATCCTATTTGGGACAGCTTATATCCTCCGATGTTACCTTAACAGTTCCTAGGTCCTTGATTAGGACTCGAGCTGTTGAGCTACCAACCAGCCCCAAAGGCTGTGAATCTCACCAAAGATTAACCACATAATATTAATGCTCTTAAATGAGCTGAAGTTTGTGAAGCTTTTCATAGGTATGGATAAACAATCACCAGAGTATGATTTAGTACTTGAGTAAGTAGATTCTATTAATAATCTATATTTCAGTTTCTATGTTGTTGCTTTTGGGATTGTCTGTGGTCTAGTTGTGAAACTGAATGTGGATGATGATGAAGAAAAAAACCCCTATATTTTCTTCCTATATTGGCTAACATATTCCCCCTGGGACATATGTTTATAGTATCTTAAAACATTGCTACAAATGACCCTGGGTAGAACTTCAGTCTTGGCATATTTCAGAAGTGTTGTATTACAGACTCAGGTAAACCACAGCCATCAGCGATGATTACAATGGAGTGGGATCCTGCACAACTGGAAACCATTAGGGAGAGACTTTACTGATGTCTTTGGATCCAGTTCGGATCACAAGTTGAGGCCCATCGATTTTAATGGCAAGGTTTGAAGTGATTCAGTATGTTTACAATTTGCAGTTGGAAAAAATGAAGCAGCAACTTGATAAGTAAGGATAGACTGAATTATACACGGGAATAGATCTAAGACAGATTCTACATCTCTTTTTTGGCTTAATTTATATGATAAGCACACAGTTAAATATGTTCTGTATAGGTGTCTTAAACTTCACAACAGTTACAATGTCTCAGATTTTACACAGCCATCTGTCTTCAAATTTAATTTTGAAGTTCATGTTTAAGCTTTTTTCTCCAGATAACTTGCTTGGCATCATTTTGATGGCTAGACGATAGAAAATGTTGTAAATTTATTTTTATATTTGGACTCAGCTTTTTTAAAGAACAGAACAAAATAGAATATCTTTTATTGGCCAAGTGTGATTGGACACACAAGGAATTTGTCTCCGGTTCATAAATTCTCAGTATACATACAAGCAACACAGGGATAAATCATAAATCATAAGATACAAATAAATCATATGACACAACCAAGAAAGTGATAGTCATAAGATACCAACATGAGAAAGCAATAGGAAAGATGAGAGGGATAATTGTAATACAGTCCTGTTACATGGTTAGATATCTTTAGGCATAAGGCAGTTCTGTGGGAATTATATGTTTAACAGAGTGATGGCATTGCAGAAGAAACTATCTTTGTGTGTAGTTGATTGGACATGGAATGCTTTAGAGTGGCATCCTGAGGGCAGAAGGAACTTTTTAAATTTCAAATTAAATATCACATTGCTAAAATTTCTTTCATTTTTTGCAGTTAATACATATTTGCAAGTCATGTTTCAAATTTAAACAATATTTCATCTACCTCTTCCACCACTTAATATGTATTAATAACTTCCATGTGATTTCTCATATATGCAACAGCCATTATTGACGTACTTGGGCTTCAAATAATTTAGCCTGCAATGCTCTTCTGACCCACAATAAGTCCCATTTACACCACTGATACTTACTTTCTACCAGACATTTCAAAAAGACATTGATGAGAAAGTGTTTGAATTTTAATATGCTGCCTGGACTGTATTCCTTGAGTGGATTCTTTAAATGAGAAAATTCAAATACCTATTATGGAAAAAAGATCCTGAATTTAGACCAAATTACCATAGGTAATGGCAGAATTCTCAGATATTATGCTTCGGATATTCAGATAATGTTAGTCTTTTTTCACTGAACAGGAAAAATATTTTAATTTCATGGGCATATTTAGATACTCATTAGTGTAAGATAACACAACTTTAATGTACCCAAAATAACTGAGAAAATTTAAAGTGTAATTAAACTAGAATAAACATCTTTCATTAGTTGAGTTTATAAATAACTATCCAATGTCATGCACAGAATGGGGTATATATACAAACTTGCCATTTTGTATGCAACCCTTGCTTTCAGTTGATTTATATGTGCCTAAAAGTTAATTGTTCAGCAACTAATTTCAAGTTCAGCTCAAAATAGTTGAAACTGTTAGTTTCAGCAAGAATTCACATTTCTGTAGAGCTGAAATGATCATGTTCTTAAGTTCTGCATTTCCCATATTATATGTATGAATTCAGGGCTCAATGATTAATGCAACATCTAGTAGAACATACCTGATTACAATGAAATAAATCAAATAATTTTGATTATGATATTAAGTTAGCAATATAATAAAATGGACATAGAAATAGCCACACAAACTTAATGGACTTACATGACTTGAGAATTAATTAAGTCTGGTCAGTCACTCAAATGTTGACAGCTCCTCACGAGATCAAGAAACATGCATAACGGGGATTGCAAAAATAACGCAAATAACAGAATTGTGAAAGCCTGATAAAAAAATTCTCTCTGTCCCTCTTTCTTATACTAAATAGAATCACGCTAGGGTTGAGTTACTTTCTTATGCTTACTTCTTCCTCAGGTCTGAATATTTTTTCCCTAAAAATTATTGTCTAAAAATTCATTCTTTTCCAATCCCCTGGCCAGGTCTAAACTCCTTCAAAAATCAGCATTAATTGCACATTTTAGTTTGTGAAATGGAAAAATTAAAAATACTGGCAGGATATAGTTAGCAAATTATTGAGCAAATTATTTGTATTTTTCAATTTCAGAATTACAGTATATTCTAGAACAAGTTTTTCATATACGAAGTAGACTGTCTTCCATATTCATGAAATGATACATAATTAAAGCCAGTAATTTGTTTATTTAAGGCTGATGATCAGTAAGTCATCTACTGCTATAATCAATGCAGCCTTCCAGTTACAATTACTTTTAATAAATGTACGATCCATCTTCTGTGAGAAGAAAATGTTCATGTGAACAAAACTGTCTGTCTGTCTGTCTGTCTTTCTCTCTATCATCTATCTATCTATCTATCTATCTATCTATCTATCTATCTATCTATCTATCTATCTATCATCACCTATCTATTGTATTTATTGATTTGTATTATTTATATTTCTTGAATTCAGGATCAATGATCAAAGAATTATGATATTAGTTAATTACTAATTAGCAATATGTCCAGTTTAAGAGAACATCGTCCAGGTTATTAAATCTGGCTGTTTCAATAATTTAAATGGTCAAGTACTAATCTAGTTTGCTCTGTCTGTGAAAGGAATAGTGAGTACTTCAGTGTAACATACAGCTGTTTTAATTTCCCTTAAATAATAGAGCTTCTGACAATACCATATCAGATGCATCATAGCAAAAACCAAGCTGGGTGTAGACATTCTTTGCATTATTCTGCACCGAACAGACTTCAATACAGTTTTTAAATTCTTGCACAATACATTTAGGTATCCTGTGTGCTAAGTGCTAATTTGAATGAGTCTCAAAAACAGAAGAGGAAAGAAATTGGACTGAAAACCAGCCATAGTGCATTGCTCCCAGCTTGCACGAATGTGGCATGCTGCAGTGAGATATTGTGACACAGTTGTTAGTCCAAGTGCTGACAGTGAAAGCTGACCCAACTTGTTGGCAAGATAGGCCAAGAGCTTGTTCCACTTTCTGTCATAGACTCTATTTCCAATTAGAAAGGGGATCTAAAATTGCTTACAACATAATTTGGAGGTGTTTTTTTACTGTCACCAAGCACAGGAGCAACTAAGCCTATATCTAAGTTATTTGTCTATGTGCCCAAATCCTTAAACAATTTCTTTGCCAGAAGCTCACTTTGGTTCCACTATTGAAGATAATGTTTAACTCCATAATGAAGCCATAAACCAATTGTTTATTTAATCAATTTTTGATATCTCTTGAATCAACAAAACTCTGGGGCAGCTCACAGATTAAAAAATGCAAATAATGGAGAGAAAAAAAAACCAGCGAGGACATCAGAACACCAACCATAAATCACTCTCAATAGAAGGAGCTACCTGCAAAATTATATATTGCCCATTGTTATTATTCTGTATGAAATGACTGAACTACAGACTTTTTAGTTTCTTTCTGTTGTGACATACATTATCATCTACACAGAGATAAATAAAGCTCAGTGATATTAACAATATCATTTTCTATTATAGAAGCATTATTTCCTGATTTCTTTCCCATTAACCCCAACCTCAGCAAGATATCCATATATATTTAAGGATTTTTTTTCATTTGTGGCAAAATAGTAAATGTAATAATATTCCTGCGCTACTGCTTGAATTTTGTAAAGTATGATGATATAAAAGGAAAATGACTAACTAAATAAAATAATTTCCCATTTAGACCAAATTTTGATTTTTGCCCTACTGGGATTTCATCATTAATGACCAGTATTCAACTTGTGTGGCATCAGAGATATTTGACAAAAGAAAAAAAAAGTTTTAACTATTTTTGTGTTTCCATTGTGATATCTTTTTTGGATCTTCCTCTGTAGGCCCTTTCAATATCTGTTGTCTCCTGGCCAGCTAAACTGGAAATGGATTAAAAGGTTCTTGAGATTATAAAAAAGTTTTGATAAAAAATATTTACTGTAGAAATTCATTAAATTTCTATAGCCACCCATTTCATGCTCCTGCCCTAGAAGTCCCTCTCTTTAGGGTAGAATGAAAACTTCTGTTTCTTGTTTGGATAGTAGATCAATATTAGATTGTAGTAGTAGTAGTAGGCTGTATGCTTGTGACCATGTGAGAATTTGCTCTCCTGGCAAATCAGTTTTCTGCAGCTTAGAAGGTCTCTTTGGAATACTATTGGAATTTTGCTTTGCTGATGAATATCTTTTGCCAATGAAGTGACTATAGTTATATGCAATATAGCAGCCTAGGACTTTCTCATTTTAAACTGTTCTTTGAAGCTGGTCTTTTCTTATTCTAAAAAAAATGGATCTGAAAAGATCACCTGTAATGGGTACCGCATCCGGAGTCTGTGTAATAGAAAATACACTGATTAGCAGCAGCATCTAAGAAAAAGCAACTACCATTTTTATCATTTGAGAGTTTTCAACCCAGTCAGTTCTTTGCAAAATCTTTGAATGTTTGTCAATTTAATGACCAAGGTAAAGTTTTTCTTTGGTAAAATGTTCCTGATTTTATTTTTAAATTATTCTTATATTTTTTTTATTTTTGCTATATATAGAAAGAACAACAGTTTCACTGTCTATAGCAGGGGTTGGCAACCTTAAACACTCAAAGAGCCACAAAGGTCCTAACCAGTAGCCCCCCGTTCAATTCTGGAGCCAACCAGAAGTCCGGTTCCCCCACCATAGAGTCTCCTCTTAGCACAGTGTTATTTTTCCACTACCTGTCCTAACCGAAAAACCTATCAATTGCGGAGCTCACTGGAAAACCTGCCCCTTGCCATAGAGTCTCCTCCTGGTGCACTATGCTTTCCCCCCTCCCAACCAGAAGTTTCTCTCAAAATTGTGGTCCTGACCAGCGACAGGGAGCCAGAGCAGAGAGATAAAAGCGCCACATGCAGCTCCAGAGCCACAAGTGCTGACCCCTGGCCTATATAAACAGTATGTTGTCTGATTATAATTAGTTTGTAACATGTTCCTGATTTTTGATATACTGGCCTTTGTTTGAGGAGAATAATATGCATACTGTTTTAGACCCGCTTTGAGTGTTCATCTGAAGACTTCATTGATACAATATATCTTTACTTCAGAATATATCTTTAATTCAGAATACTGAAAATCTGTTGAAATACAAGGTATGAACAATCAGTATAGGAAAACAATAATAATTTGTTAAACCTTCATGCTGCTTCACTTTCAAGGTTTTGGAAAGTCCCTACTATTGCATAGAAACTACAGTGTTATTATGGACTTCACAGAATGATCAGAACTTATCCTGAATAGTGGCATCTTCAGAGATGAAAATTGGCCACCATTAGACTGTAAAAATGAAGCTTGAGGTTTTACATGTAGTTCTTGACTTATGGTCACTTAGCAACTGGTCAAAGTTACAACAGACCAAGAAAAGGGGTATAATGACCTGGATTTGAAGATTCAACATTTGGTCATCCTCATCTAGTCACATAACCACATTTTGGGAACTTGACAATCAGTTTCCATTTATGGCCTTTTTCAATATTCTGTGGTCACATGACTAGTTTATAATCTCCCCCCTCTCCCCAAAACAGCATTTACTTCTGGTTTCCTAAAAGAACCTGTCCCATAAGAAACAAGGGGCTTACTTAACAACTATTGCAAAAATATCATAAAATCAGGTACCATCACCTGCTTTACAACCATCACAGCTTATGACTGAAATTGCAGGCTCAATTTCTGTTGTAAGTTGAGACCCCCAATGGTATGGTGTTTGCAAGGAATTAGAGCAGCCTTTATCATCTGGTATCCTTCAGATTTGGAAAGCAACATATTTGGGAAGGTTGAATTAAATAGTCATTTTTCCAAATAGGAGGAGATTTTACCATATGATAAAGACATCCCTATTAATTTACTTCTGTCATTAGGAAGAGTTTCTATGTAATACAGCGTAAACATAATGTCTTTATATTTTCTAAATCAGTTGTATATTTAAATTAATTTGCAGTTAATATTTTAAAAATGATAATTGTATCTTGTGCTATATTGATCTTTTTTTTTTAAAAAAAGTCAGTGTATAAATTAAATACACAAATGATAATCTAAGGTATTTAACCACATTCATTACTTTGTCATATGTCGTCCAGTCTCTACAAATGATACTTAGCGCAGCTTATCTGCAGCTAGGAGGTTAGATTTCCCTGTCTTAGTGTAATTCTAGCAATGTGGAATGCTAGGCTGGTTAATCATCTGGTATACTGGAAACTTAGCATTTCATTTCTTCCATTCCCAAGACCCAGCTATTCACCATTCATTTTCAGTCTTGATTCTCATGAACACTGTAATATCATATTTCGACAAAATGTTTTATAAATAGGTCCCCACTCCAGTTTCTGTGTTGGAGACCATCTTTCAGTATAACTTCACAGTCACATAATAGGAATTATTTTCTAAAATGTAACTATTTCCACTTGTCTGTTTGATAATCAGATCTCATTTTATCTTCAAGAAGAACAAGAAAAAAATTGAGTAGTCTTTTTGTAACTAGCTGTTTCTTTTTGTTTTTTGTTGCTGTTAGATAGTTCTGGGGGAGCTTTGAAGCATAATACCAGCCTTATATAAAGGGCAGTAATGTTGCAGGATATTTTTTTTATCTTTCAGATGAGACAAAGACATAAATGATCAGCACTGACAAGCACTAAAAATGCCCTTGAACTTTCCTGAGGAAAAATATCTAGGTTTAATACCAGCTGTACTATTATATCCTGTTCATCTCATCCACATCCCACCCACATAGTTTCCATTAAAGAAAGCACCATTCCTCTATCTTCCTTAAATAGCTGAATATTCAAAGGCTGTGATTATCGTTTAGGTGTCTCTTTCTGACTAGATGTTATAAAACAATGAAAGTGTGGTATGTAAATTATATAAATGAAATAATAAATAATACATGATTAAGATAATCTTTTTATTATTCCTTACTGTTTCCCAAACATGTAATTTGAAATTAATCCATGTTTATTTGGGCTGGGAACTAGTCTGGTTTATGATTTGGAAAGCATTGAACATTTTTAAATAAGGAGAACTACATAAAGAGAGTGAGCCATTGCAGTCAGTAGCACAAGAGCCACAATGTCAATTCCTGGGCCTTTTTAAAAATATATCTGAACTGCACCCCCATCTATGATTGCAATTTATTTATTTACTCACTTAACATTTATATTTATTTATTTATTTGTTTATTTGCCGCCCATCTTACCTCAAAGGCGGCTTATAATCATAAAAAAATAAAAATACATACATTAAAAAATTAAACTATATACATTAAAAACATAAATAAATCCAAAATCCAAAATACTATGGACCAATTAAAACATGGGGGAGGGCAGAAGCAGGATGAGGGAGGTGAGATTTGTTGTTAATTGATCAATTACCTATACTGTGAAGTCTGTGATACTCCTTCATTGGAACCCCAAGCTAACTGGCAGAGCCAGGTATTTAGGTTCTTCTGGAAGGTCAGGAGCATTGGGTCCAAACTCACATTGTGGAGGGGCGCAAGATATTTCACAGGGAGGGGGCAATGGCAGAGAAGACCCTTCTCCTGGATCCCGCCAGTTGAAATATTCAGGCAGACAGGGCCCACAACAAGCCTCTCTTGTCAGCAGAGATAGGATAGGGCCAAAACTCAAATAGCTTGGACCTTTACCAAGAAGGGCTTTAAATGTGATTATCAACACCTTGAATTGTACCCAGAAGCAGACTGGCAGCCAATGTAGCTTGCTGAACAGTGATGTTATATGGGCCATTCACGGGGACCCAATAATTGCCTATGTCACCACACTCTGCACCAGCTGTAGCTTCCAAACACTGTTTAAGGGTAGGCCCATGTAGGATACAGTGCAATAGTCCAATCGTGAAATGACTAAGGAATGACTGATTGCAGAGACTCCTGATCCAGGAAAGACTGCAACTGGCGCACAATCCAAAGTTGTGCAAAGGCTCTCCTAGCCATAACTGCAACTGCTCTTCGAGCAGGAATCACAAGAGCAGGAGAACCTCCAAGTTGTAGATCAGATCCATCTGGAATAGTGCAATCCCATTCAGAATTAAAGATAACAAAGTCCCAAATCTTAGAGCCTCTTGCACCCAAAACCATTTGGTCAAATATCTCTGATACTCTTCAACTATTTTTCAAACGTCTAACATCTAACTCACAGTTATGAGGAAAGTTTGAAGAGAAATAAAATTATATTCTATGGTGAATTTATAAAACATATGAAACATCTTCAACTCAATGTGGTTGGCAAAAGAAAAAAATGAATTTTTAAATGCAATAAATTTTGACAGCATAGATAACAATGTTATGATGTGACAATCCATTTCCACTGCAGAGTAAAATATATTTGGTAGTTGAGTTTAGAATTAACAAGTAATCTTGTTGCCTTTCTCATGACTTGAAAAATTATTTAAGAAACTAGCCTGTGTGTGGATTAACTGCATATAAATTGACCTTATATGTCAGGCTTCAATTTATTTTGGTGAACAACCTCTTGTTTCTTTGGAGATGAACTTTGGTTTTAGTTAGTCATATTTGTTCTGCTGTTCCTGCTGTTCTGCCATGGCATCTAAAAGCGTTTTAAGAGCCAGTGACTGTGGTAATGAATGAAAATGTATTTGGAGTACTGGGAGGACTGCATTAGACTGAATAGTCACCTTACTTGTAAAAGCACTATTAGAGAGGGGCAGCTGTAAGTAAGGATAACGATTTGTGTCCAGTGCTTATTTACAGAAAATTGTAAATGTATTATTTATTGAGAGCTCTCTAGACAGTGCTTGTCAGAATAAAAATGTCAAGTCTAAGCAAAATGTTATGATAATATAAAAATGCTAGGTACACATTTTGGAGATGGAGCTAATTAGATCAGCTATTCTTAAAGAAATGACATAAAGATGCTCAATGTTTTTACATGCTTTAAATGCTAATGTGGTCCTTATTTTCACTAGACTATTTGCTTTGGGATATATTTATCATTACTTTTGAAAATAATAATGTTAACACCTTTTTGTTTCTGCCAAGTAAAATAAAGTGACATTTTTTTAAAAAAAAATATCTACTTGTGAGATCAGACCTTTTTGACCACTAAGGAAGGATGGACGGGAAAAGAAATATGGAAGAGAAATATGGAAAATAAACAGCAGCTCTTCATAGCTTTGTTTCTTTTTCTTTGTTGTACATATATAGTTTTTAGTAAGAACTTTTATTATAAGAATAAAATCTAATGCCAAGTAAGCTTAAAGAAACAAGAGAATAGTAAAAAGCGCAAAGAAAAAGAAAGAAAGAGAAGAAAAAGAAACGTAAACTCCTCTTAGCTCTGTTTCAGTGCATGATTGCCAGTTGACAATTGTAAAAGGGGTGCTGGCATGGAAGCCAGGAAGCCATGGTGAAATCTTTCTCTAGAGTCAAGAGAATAAAACAATTTAGATTAGCTCTCATTCTGAGATTAATTAACTCCAACCCACTAATTATAGAAAAGCCAGTTCCAATCTTATTTTTTTTACCTTTTCTTGTAAAAGAAATAAATAGAAACATTGATAGGGTAATTTATTCATTTTTTATATGCAAAAGAAAATCTCTTGATTTTACAGTTATTATTATGGTTGGTTGCACAGTCAGCCAGATATTTAGACTGCATTTGGCATCTTTATCCACCTACTAAGCATTTCCTAAGGACCTAGAATTGGCAGATAATGTTGTTTGATGGTGTTAAAGGCATCATTGCCACATTATTTTTATTATTATTATTATATAAATGTAATGTATAATAGTACCCACTCCAGATTCTGATGTCTGTTAATTCTGATGTTTGTGTCAATGTATAAAATTTAAAGAATGATTGGTAAAAAATTATTTACTTTATTTCAAGATATTTCAATATTATTTTGGCATTCTATATTTTACCAATAATTTTTCATGAAATTCTACCTTCCCATTCCATCCCCTTCCCAACTTGTTAAGTTGTTTACATAATTTTTAGCATGTTGTCTCTGGGAAAAAAAAGGCATTTGTTTTTGTCTTCAAAATACAGCAGCATTTTTTTCATTACATATGTATGTTTTCTTTGATTTCTATGGTGATTTCTATGGTTCTTTATAGGGACACAGTGGCTCAGTGGCTAAGATGCTGAGTCATCGATTAGAATGGTTGGCAGTTCAAATCCCTAACGCCACATAAAGGAGTGAGCTTCCGTTACTTGTCCCAGCTTCTGCCAACCTAGCAGTTTGAAAGCATGTGAAAAATGCAAGTAGAAAAATAGGATCCACCTTTGGTGAGAAGATAACAGCATTCCGTGCATCTTCGCCATTTAGTCATGCCAGCCACATGTCCACAGAGAACTGGCTCTTCGGCTTTGAAACAGAGATGAGCACCACCACCTAGAGTCAGGAATGAGCACATATGGAACCTTTACCTTTACCTTATGGTTCTTTATAAATAGGCTTAAAAACTATTCCATTTGCTTCAGTCCTATGAATTTCACACCAGGAAATGTAGCTTAAGAGGGTTCATAGTTCAGGGTTCAAATGCATAATTTGGATATGTATTTCTCTACATTCAATTCAATTCACTCAAAACTTAAGAGCCTCTGAAACAAATTCAGGGAAATACATTTTAGAAGAATAAGTGCCTGAGGCTGGACCCACTGATCAGTAATATGGGCTGTCTCTATTAGCACAGATCACGAAAATGGTGGATATTTGTCAAGATTAATCAAAGTTACTAATGGGTAGTTTATCTTTTGTAATAATATGAGAACAAATAACATTGATAAGTGTTATCACCTCGGACCCAAAAGTTTGCAATGTTCTTCTGATACGAAAAGATAGGAAAGAGGGAAAAAAAAGATCATTTTTTTGTAAATAAAGTAAATAATCACCTACATCCATGATCAATGGAAGAAATTACATTTTTGGAGTCATGACCCATGTTTTGACATAGGATGGGATTGTAAACTCGTACAAAAATGGGAAGAGTATATTTGTCCAAAGCAGGTCAAGCATGGATCAGAATGATTCAAAGTAAATCTTACAGAAGGCATCATAAATCAAGAACTTACAAAAATATAATTTAATAACTGAATTCTGATGGATAATTATTGGAATAGAGCGAATGAAAGATATACTTTTTTCAAACAGAAGCAAGAAAAAAACCCAAGCGGTTGCATTAAAAATATCCACATCCACATAAAATTCAAAGGGGACATACCTGATAACAATATGAGAGAATCTAGCTAGAAATAAGAGAAAGATTTAAATCAACATCTTAGGTAGTGTCTTTTATTGAGCAACCAATTAAAGAGAAGATGTGCATTGTAGTCCACGCCAAATAAATTGCAGATCTTAAAAAAAAGTGTGAAATATTAGCGGTCGGGGACTTTACCTATTTTTGGTCATTCAAATTCTTCCAAGAATGGGCTTTCTAAGAAGTTCTTAACCTGTATAACATTCCTCATTCAGTTTATGCATTGAAAAATCCTAGGTAATTATGAAGTGGATGCTAATTGGAGAATGGCAAAAGTGCCTATCTTCCAAAAAGGAAGTCTCAGACAACTACAGGTCAGGCAGCCTGCCAAGGCTACTTTGAAATATTTTAGAGTAGATCAGAGAGCAATCGATATGCAAGCACCTTGAAAAGAAGGTAATGTTTATAAAACATTAGCATGGACTGTTTTTGTCAGAATAATCCTTTTTCGTTTTCATTTTTTCCATTCCAGTGGAATGTTGGAAAGTTATGTAGAGGTGCTCAAGATGTTGTCTAAGTGTCTATCATCAGGAAGTCAACTTGATCAAAAGAGAAGAGAGTGGGGCCTAGTTTGATGTGATGGAAGAAGCCTCTCACCTCCCACCCAAAAAAGTAGATAGAATGTGTTTGAAAATCAACCAGATGCAGCTGATTTTGCAAATAAAAAGATTTCACAAAACAATTTCCCTAAGTTATCTCTATGGGAGAAGAAGCTGGTGATTCCCTCTCTCCTGTTCATGAGACTTAGAGCAAAGTGTATGCAGCTAGATGCAATACAGTCGGAAAGCAGAAAATAAGACACATACCCACAAGCAATATATGGGCACCCACCTTACATGCACAAAATGTAAACACATATCCCTGCTTAGTATTGGGTGAAAATGCACACACACACTGTTACTTCATTATGCAAAAGAAAATGCAGATTCATTCTATAGTAAAAAGTTTGGAAAAGATTCCAGAAATTAGGTTCGCCATGCTTTTCCTATCTTATTTGATCATGGACCCTCATTTGTAAATTAAAGAAAGTTTTGGTTAAGTACTATCTCAAATTCCAATGGGCAGGTCAAGATGGACTGGATTTCATTGAAAACTGGAGCAAGAGAACCAGTGGGTGCCACAAGGTTCGGTCTTAGGCCTTGAACTTGCCAACAGTTTCATTAATATTTTATATGAAAAGCTGGAGAAGTGTTACCAGATTTATACATGGCACATTTTGTATAAGTAATTTAGAAAACAAATCATGATAGTCAGCCAAATTTTATCTTAGATTCATGTTTCTTTTATCTGACCATTGCCTTGGCAGCAGCTCTTCCTTCTGTGTCTCAAAGCCACTCCCTCTTTCTTCAGTACTATTGCACTTGCTGTACTGCTTGCTTGGAGATAGGATCTAGTGAAAAGAAAACACTGATATTTTCTCTGGGTTGAACTTTAGGGTGCTTGTTGCTTTTGAGGCTTGGTGATTTTCTTCCAGACATTTCATTACCAAAGTAAGTAACCTTATCAGTGCAAGATGTCTGCAGGAAAACCACCACGCTCAGAGAGCACCAAAGACCTCACAGAAAAGAAAACAATGTATTCTTGGCCACAATCACAACTCTTACAATTTATCCTATAAGAAATTACCTCTGTGCAGGGTTCTTAAACCACAGCTTAAAACTGGAGTATTTATATTCCTTTCTCCTTCCCATTGGAATAGAGAGAGGTATGTTTTGACCATTATGAGAAAGAGGATTATCCAAATAACTATAGTAGCACACTTTTATCTCAGGTTACAGTAAGGCATGCTGGGATGAAAAAAATGGCTACTTGCTTTTAAAAATATTAAAAAGCCACGAGCTATTAGGACCTGCCTGTAGCACTAATTGGAGTGTACATGTCCCTTTTAAGTAACTATTGATCCTTCACCCCAGCATACCACACTGAAATCTGAGCTCTTTCTGCAGCAGGCATAAACTAATTTAATTAGGCCACCATAACACCATCTCTTTTTCATTTTAAGACTGTTTGTAAAATGCAGATCTATATATTCAGCAGCACATTTCTCTCTGTGTCCCTCCCTGTATTTTGCTTGATATTCAAACCAGAAGAAGTGTTTCTGCAAACATGAAAAGTTACTCCCTACTTTGTGACAATTTAGTTGGTCCTAAAAAATATTATCATTTTTACCCCTGCCTACATTTTTAATCCTAAGAGAAATACAGGGTAGGGTAAAATTACATTTTATTAGGTTATGTGGTTATTTAATAATTTACCAAATATGCAATTTGGCCCATTTGTATTCTTTATTAAGAGAGAAAAGTTGATGACATGCAGATGGTTTTGCTTAATCTTATCACTTGCTTCCTCTACCACCCAACTTTGCAGATAAGGTAATTTATCTGATGCATTGTCTAAGCATTTTAACAGGCCACAGATCAGCATGCTGCTGCTGTTTTTTTTTAAATAGTAAACTTATTAATGACCACTGCCAAAGTAAAACAGCAATAACAAGTAACCTCCACTATGAAATCATTAAATACTTTTAAATAATTTTCTCTTTAATTAAATGATATGTTTGTTTTGATAACATAAAACAAATTCATAGGAAGTTTAAAAATCTAGTTTTTTACATGTATGTTGCATATAATTATATAAAAGAAGTTTAAAATCATTACTCAGAAAGGTATGGAAAAAGAAGTTCCCAGACTGCACACTGTTATTCATTTATTCATGAACTTTATATACTGCCTCAATCTAACTATACCCAGGGTAGTTTGCAACATAATTAATAAAACACAACAATAATATAAAATGTGAAGCATTTTAATGATTGATTGATTATGTGCCATGGCAACTCATAGTGAACATATCAACCTTCCACAAGCTGATGTGTTCCCAGCATGATCCTTCTGATCTTTCAACACTTGAGTCAATCCCTCTGGCTGCTGGCATCTTCTTTCTGTCCACCTTCCTAGTATTCTCAGCTTCTCAAGGGCACAGGGTCTTCACAGAATCTGCCCCAAATTTGATAAATTTAAGCCTAGTCCTTTGTGCCTCAGGTGGGAATTCTGAGTTATCTGTTATACAATTCAATTGTTTGTGTTTTTGGCTACGTATAAGGGACTTCTCCAACGTGAAATTTCTAATGTGACAATATTCATTTTATCTTGCTTTTTCAAAGTGTTCAATTCCATAGAATGTCACAGGGAAAATCATTCTGAATGGTTCTGATATTTGTGGGTATTGTCACATCACAGCATCTGAATATTTTCTCCAAGGCTTACATTGCTACCCTCCCAAGGCCTAGTCTGCAGCACATGTCTTGGTTGCTGGTTCCATTACTGTTGATAGTCAATAGTAAAAGACAGAAGCTATCGACATTTTCAACAATAACACTGTCAATTCTAAGGTTGCTTACTGTACCTGTTGCCATTAGCTTGGTTATCTTTATATTTAATCTTAGCCCCTATTTTTCCACTATGCTCCTTGATTTTACTAGAGCTTCCATATCAATTCATTTTCAGTTATCAGAGTATTGTCTTCAGCATAGCTGCATAGTCTATAGATAGTTCTTGACTTATGGCTACATCTGGGACTGGATTTCTGGTTGTACATTATTACAGTGATACGTTGCACCCTGTGACAGTACCCGATTTTATGACATTTTTGTGGCAATTGTTAAGTGAATGCTGCGGTCATAAGTATGACCCCATTCTTAGAAAATTGTGTTTTTTTCTGGAAACCCAGCAAAAACAAATTGCAGATTGCAATTGTGACCATAGATGCTGAAACCCGTCATAAAAGCAAGCTAGTTGCCAAGCACTCAAAATGCAGATATGTGACCTCAAAGGTGTGTGGCACAACAATTTATAATGGCCACAAATGTTTATAGGTCAGAAAACATCCATTCTGGGCCTGTTGCAATTTTGATGGGTATAAATTGAGGACTATCAATTGAATCCTCAATTTATACCCATATTGTTATATAATTTCTTCCTCCAATTTTAAACCATAGTCATCTTTTCCCAATCTAACTCCCCTTAATATATATTCAGCATAGGTTGGATATAATGAAAGAGTGCACTGCCTTGTCATACTCCTTTGCCAATCTGTACTCAATTTGTTTCAGCCTGTTCCTGTGGATATCTGTCCTACTTATAGATTTACATGAGAAGAATTGGATATGGAATTCCCACTTTCTTAAGGACATTCAGAAGCTTGACATGGTTCACATAACTGAGGACCTTCCTATAATCAATGAATTATATCTTAATTTCTTTTTGGTGATATTTGGATTTTTCAATTATCCAGCATGCTTAGCAATAATGTCCATTTGTCAGCCTTTTCTAAAACAGCCTGAATATTTAGCACTTCCATTTTTGCGTAAGGTTCTAATCTGCATGGAATAGTCCTAAGCATTGTTTTGCTTTGTGGTAAATTAAAAATATTATATAGTGCTTTCCGTACTGTGTTAAATCTCTTTTCTTTGATATTGGTATTTAGAGTGACCTCTTTCAATATGCTGAGCACTGTATCATTATTCAGATTTGCTGGCATAGCTTTGTTAGAACTTTCAGGGATTCTTCTGCTGTTTACTATATTTTTGCAGATATTTCATCAATTCTTATTGCCTTACAACTGGATAATAACTAGAATGCTGAGTTAACTTCATCTTCTAATACTAATGGTTCTTGTAGCTAGGACATTCTTTTAAGGTGTCTTGAATGCCGATATTTTTATTGTACAAAATATATACGTATTCCTTCCATGTTTGTTTGATCTTCATTGAATCAATTACTATCTGTCCATTGGTATCCATTAGTTTACCAACTTGATGCTGAAACTCCTTCTGAATTTGGAGATCTTTTGCAAGCCTTTCCTTATTTTTCCATGTCTGTTTCAATCTTTTCTGTCTTTACAGATATTGTAATACTGTTTCTTGTCTCTTCTAATTTCTTTGTCAAGTTCCTTCATGAAATCTATGTCTCTCTTGGCTTTGGCTTCTCTTCTCTTGGCAATTTCTACCATTTGTTCTGACATCCAATTTGCTTTCTTCTGTTTCTTGGTCTTTGGCAGTTTCTTTTCACAATCACCCTTAACAACTGCTTTGATTTTATTCCATGGTTCCTCTGGTTCCATATCAATGAGATTCAGGATTTCAAAGCGATTCCTGCTGTTGTCCTTGACAATGGCGGCTATATGCTCAAAATCATATTGTGAAAAATGTTCAGCTTTCTTTGACTGTTTTAGCTTGGAATCTGCACATTAATAGTTTGCGATCTGTTTCACAGTCAAATACTTGCTGTCATAAACTGTACTCTTTCAATAATACAATAAATGTATCTTCCATGTTCTCCATTTGGTGATGTCCATAAATATAAGCATTGTTTTGATTGTTTGAAGACTGCATTAACAAAAAAGAAATAATTGACCTAGAAGCATTTTGTTTTCTTAGGTTATTAAGTCCAACTATATTTTCCTTCTTTAAACGTTTCCAACGTTGGCATTGCAATCTCCAACGCCAAGCAACTCATCTTGGTTTCATGTTTTGTAATTTTTGAAAAGAACTTCGCCATGAAACTGATCAACCTTCTTTTCTTGTACATTGGAGCATGAATTATACTGCAGCGATGCTCATTAAAGCTAGTTGATATTATTTCGGCATTAAATTTCACCCAAATATTCTTATTGATCATGAAAGTAATCCTGTTCCTTGCTTATAGCAGTAAATTCTTTATATTTAGTAAATGTAATCTGACTGATAGTGTGATATTCCACTATATTTCAGTTTGCTGATGCCTAAGATGTGTGTGTGTGTGTGTGTGTGTGTGTGTTTAATTCATTTCATCTCTCATTGCACTGAGATGAAATGATGTTCTCATGTTCATGAGTTGTATGTTCCATGTTCTCACTATAATTCTGCCTTTCAAGTTTCAGATTTTCTTTTCCTGAATGACAATCTTATCAACAATATATGCCAAAGGCTTGAATCCAGCTGCATTATAAACACCCTTACCAGTCTGAAAAAGCCTCATTTTTTTCCTCAATAGCATGTTTAACTCCATCCAATCTGAAGAGTCCCTCCTTGGATATTATATGATAAGTTTTAAAATATTTTCTATACATTGTGTTTTCTTGCTAAAATACAATGGTTTATCATTGCCTTCCTATGTCCAGTATGAAATGATGCTTTTGTCCTTTTCATTAAACTGATTATCTACCTCCAGCATCTTCCTGTCAGCTAAAGTAAACATCTCTGGGCAGGGATGACATCCATGACTATGATGTCTGTATATATTCTTAGTATAGACTCCCAGCATTCATCATTCATCCCTCCTAAGAACACCATGTTGTTATATTTAGACAGCATAGCAGGATTTGAAGAGGGATGAACAATATAAACCTACAATAAAATAAAGATTTTTGCTGAATGTTGAATCAATCGTGAAGGGTCTACTGGAAAAACCAAATCTTTAAAGTTGTGGAAGTGCATAACTATGGGAACTCTCCAGATAATGTGACTTTGGGTAGATGGAGATGTTGAGTAGGGATGTTATGACTTTCTGTTCTGGTTGGCACATTAGATCAAGGAAATCCAAGTAAAGACTTGAAAGATAGTGACTAGCCTTAGAATTGGAAATTGGAATTGGAATTGGATAGTAAACAGCATTTGAAAACTTACTGATACAGATCCTACAGCAGAGATGTAGTATAGTGGAATTCAAGTGAAGATTATGATTGACACAGAGATTTGAAATCTACTTAGGCTATTACTTTACACTAGGAGTGTCAAACTCAATGAGCTCTGTTTTCGCTGACAGAGGGTTGCAGGAGACTGTGGCAGCCAAAGACGGAGCTTGAGACCATGTTTTCACTGGTAAGTGCTTAGGCTACTACAGGCACCCCTGACATAGTTGAGCTAGCCACATCCACCCCAGCCCCCCGAGGTCGAAGAGAACCCTGATGCGGCCCTCAATGAAATTGAGTTTGACACCCCTGCCTTACACATATCTGATTAATTGTTAATTTTCCCTCGGGTCAGTCAGGACTCATGGTGACTATGTGAAGTAGTCCATGTTCTTGGCAAGATTTCAGAAGGGGGAAGAGAGAGAGAGAGGGAGAGAGGGAGGGAGGAAGGGAGGGAGAGAAAGGGGGGAAGGAGGATTTGATATAACTTGCTTTGTGCCTGAGGTGGGACTATAACTCTCTGTGTCCATGTTTCTGGCTTGATGGCTTATCTATTATACCAGTTCGCTCCTTTCCTTTGACTTTACTTCTAGGCAACAATTTAGAGAAATACAATTTGACTGAAAAAATATTGTATGTGGTGTGTGTGTATATGTGTGTGTGTGTGTGTGTGTGTGTCTGAGAGAGAGAGAGAGAGAGAGAGAGAGAGAGAGAGAGAGAGAGAGAGAGAGATTATGTTTCTCTTTCTATATAGCACATGTGTGCATGTTCAGTAGTTGTTTTTTTTAAAAATGCAAGCCGATTAAGAAGCTAGTGAGCATGAAATGCAAAGAACCTGAAATAATGGGAAATTCGCCAAGTTGTCAAAGTTAATTTCTGACCTTGCTTGGCAAATCTTGCCATTTCTTAACCCCCTCACCATTCTTTGAGTCCCCGAGGCTGTACAAACTGGCGTGACATCATTCAGTTCAGTTCTATATCCTCTTTTAATAATGTTGAATTGATTCTGCCCAACTTTGATTCCGACAACCTGCTTGTCTGGGGGAAAACGTTGCGTTTAATCAGTGACTCTCTCTCTCCGGCATAGTTCCCACTGTGCAGGACTAGAGCCAAAGAATAGGGCAGTTGCCTGTCATTTCTGTTTCAATAGGCAATGTGGCGCTCTTCAGCTGAAGAGACAGGAGTTGGAACTGCTTGTTAGGACACATGATCAAAAGCCACTTTCTGCTTCCTGCCAATCAAACCTCATGTTGCCTTGTGGGGCAGACATTAAATAGATTTCTTTTTCCTTGCTGTATGTTGTGGGCACTTTGCCAGGTTGACATGTGAACTATTACAAAAGATATCAGAGTTTCCACTGTTTGTTGGCTGTTTTAAAATATTACCAAGTTGGCTAGTGCCCAAGGTAGAATATGTTTAAATAATGTATTATGATAAATTTCCATTTGCATTATTCAACTCCTTCATGGTTTGAGGACTTCATAGATATTTTGGGGATGCCAAACCAGAATTTGGTTTCCTGAACGGGAAACAAAATAAAACACCAAACAGTTGAACAACTGTATGACAAATAGATTTGAACAAGATGATTATTGTCTGAGGTTATGACTGAGTTGTCTGTTTCCAATGATGTGTGAGAGCGTGCTTTGAACAACCCGTTGAATATGGTATTCACATTAGCTGCTCTAAAATAAATTCACTAGATTTTTGTGTGTATTGAATTTGCAACAGTTTTAAAACCATTATCTTTGCATTCCAGAAATATTAAGTTAATTGGGTAGATTGGGTGACAGTTCACAATAAATATACTTTTAAATGCCACAAGGTATTTTTTTCTGTTTCTTCTCCCAAGTTTGCTCCTTCTCTCCCTTCCATCCCACCAGCCTTTATCTTCTGTTTCTACATTACTACCTCAGCCGCTGTGTTCATGGCAATAAAACCGGTGGAGGCTTTCTGTAGCTGCATTTGTCAATTTTTAAACAAGTTATTTAAACAAGTCATTCTCAGAGGACTATCTCCCTTTGCCCATCTGAATTCTTTTCAGCCATCCTGTGTGTGTCTTGGAGGGTGCTATTTGTTCTAGTGATTTTTTAAAAAATATGTGTGTGTGCGCGCGCGTGCACACCAAAAATGTGCCATGGCAATCTAGACAAACTCGTTTAAACAGTGAACTAACCGTAAACAGCTGCTCCCTCAATAAGCCATTCTTTATAATACCCTTATTACCTTCTTGTGTCTCAAATTCTGATTAGTCAACAGTGCTGATTACTGTATGGCATTCCATAGCCTGCCTGCCTTGGGCTCAGCTGCTCAATATGATTACAACACAACTTATGCATTGTTTTTTTTCCTCTCTCCCACCCCCCTTGGCAGTTTCTGTTCAGGCTATAGGTCTTAAAGTAGACGAAGAAGTTTTGTTTTCAGTTTGGGAAATAGGCTATTCCAATGTTGTTGTTTTTCCCCTACAGAGGTAAATATTTTAGCAAGGTTCTCCTGGCTTGTGACTTTTGCTCTTTTGCAGCAAGATAGGAAAATCTGTTTGATATTTGCATGGAGTAAAAGCCTGTAAAATCTATTTCAGTGGAGCAAGGGGAAAGCTATTTAACAGGTTTACAGGGAAATGACAAGAATTAGGATAAGAACTGGCGTTTTAATAGGGGAAAGAATGGATTAATTTTTAAAAACTCAAGTGTTCATGGCAGACAGGAAAATTTCTTTCAATGGAAGTAATGTTAAGCTTAAGGTAAGTTGTGCAAACTATTTTCTTTCTCAATTTTAAAAGTAAACATGTATTCACATATATATGTTACAGCAAAAAATCCATTATTAAACATCGTTGAAATATGCCCAACGATAATCATTCTTGAATTTGTTAGAAACAATCCTGCAGTCCATATAATGACTTCCATTTAAGAGTTCAAGTGATATTGCATTATTGAGCAGTTTTTTGCCACAATTCAGATTTTAATTATTTCATTCTGGCTTTCTCTCTTCCCCCACCCTGATTTTAATAGTTTTATGGCATGTAGAGGAAAATGTTAAACATCCTCTTATTCAATCCTATCCTTATGTATACGCATTGAAAGGCTCATATGGAAGTATTCCCCAAAGGATAGCTCAGAAATTGGGAAGAGCAGGATTTTTATTGCTATCATAGTTAAACCTGAATGTTATGGCTCCCAATGAATATCAGGATTCTTATTCCTAGAACTAAATCAAATAAATTTCTTGACATAATTATAAGGTGCACTTTTCCTTTTCTTACCTTGAAAAGATTAACAGAAAAAACTCTCGACTATTTCTAGTCCCGAAAATATTTTCATGAAAATGTACCCTGAAGGAAAAGTTAGTGGATGAAGACTACTTGGTTATACTCACTATCTATATTTCTAAGATATGAATGTTACAGTGTTTGGGATTAAAAACAGTGACAGCTGAGTAATGCTGGGGTGAAGTAAGTAACTTGGAACTCTTGAAAGAATATTTCTGTGAGCTACAGCATCTTCAAAAAACTTGCCATATTGTGTCCAAAATGCTGCACTGGAATTGCAGTATCATTAATATTTGTAAATCTCCAGGTTGGAGCATATGACAAAAATAACAAATATGAGCTCATGTTTTTAAAGAATCAACATTAATGTGAACAGAAACAGATGTTGACATGCTTTATTTTATCTACTGGGACCTTGGCTAAGGGAGAGATGAGCTACAAGGTTAATTTGTCGGAAATAAAACAAATATGTGGAGACGAAAATATGATAATTTTTATATAGGATTGTTTTTAAACTAGGTAATATTCAATGGGAGACCAGCATATATTTTATTGGACAGTCCGATAATGATAATGTTCTGAAAAGATAGCACAGGGATGAAATTAATTCTGAAATATTTATCTTATAATATTGATTATTCAACTATATTGGCGTTTTCAAAGAAAGATGAAAGAACAGCATATTTCAAAAAGTTACTCAGGAACTTCTTATATTTGGGGAATATGCTGTGCTTTCAGATATGGGAATCTTAATAGAGTATGTGGAATACAGTATGTGGAAATTTGAATCATTTATTATCGTTATAATCATCATTATGATCAACAGAAAAAAGATCATCATTAGAAATGACCTGGAAAAATATTTTATAGTTTAAAGCATCCTTTTCTAAACTGCTGCATTCTTTCTTGAAGCATTTATATCCCCCCCTTTCCAAAGTGTTGGGAAAGTCTGAGGTCTGGGGGGGCCTGTTACTGGTACTGTTTTCCACTAGCACCACCTACCTTATGGACTAGCTCCAGGGTGAAATCAGCTTGACCTTTATGGTTTTACCTATCTGTAGGATTTTTTTTAAAAAAAGAACCTATTCCATACCCATCCTATTATGTTGTGAAGGATAGGATTCCTAATAGTGTAAACATTACTATGCATGTTTATATCCTTGTTTTGCTCAGTTTTAATTTTCTGACAGTCTCTTTAGTTGCAGCAGATATACATGTAAACAATCAGTAAATATAACAGAGTTGATCTATTTGCAAATATTATTGTAAACCAGAATTATTAATTGTAATTTGTTGAACAAGTCACAGTAGCCTGGTTTGCTTCTCTTCATAATGCATGGAATAATGCATGTTAAAAAAGGGGGGGGGGATATTATATTATTTCTTATTGTTCTGTCCAAAATATTTGGAAGGCATCAGCTGAAGAAGACTAGTAAAAAATATTCAAGTTGTGAAATAAGCTGTCATATCCTATTTACATAAGTCTTATTGAAGTTTTTACTAAGCATTTTCTTGACCTTTTTTTTATAATACAGAAATAATTTATCACATCTTTAATAATTTCTTCCATTTCTTTTCCACGGAGGTTACTTTATAATTTTCCTTAATCTGCATGAACAATAATGATCAATTTTGTCAGTATTATTCACACCTTTTATTAATTTAACATAGATGAATAAATGTGAATGTTGTGAAGAGTTGATTGGGAATAGATTTTAAATTTGACAGTTAGATTACAGGTTACCTAAGGAAAAATGGCTCTTTCTGTAGCTACCTAGTAATTTAATTCTTGTTCAAAATTATTATAATTTATTACAGTGTGTAGATTTTAATGAATGTCTACTATTAAATGAAAAAGAAGAAATTGAAATTATGGAATCCTTTAACTAATATCTTTAAAATCCTTTAAACAATTAAATGGATATTAGCATGTGGTGGCTTTCTGCATTGCCAGACATAGAACACTGCTTCACTTCTATTTAACAAAATAAAAATAGTAATACAAAGAAATCTACCAAATTCTTCATTCATCCGAATAATATGTGAATGGCAATAATTATTTGAAGCATGGAATATAGTAGTTCCACAATGGAAATTTAAACAATAGTGTATGCTTTGGAAATGGGCTAGCAATAGTGCAGTACTTTCGAAGCTCATTTATAACCTTTTATGTATTCAAAAACAAATTTGGTATACATTTATTTGAGAATTGGTGTTTCTGCTTTTGCAAAAGGAAGTACATTGATCTCTCTTACACACTTGAATGGCTTTATGTATGTTTCTTATATGAGTGTGTTGGTGATATTGGCTGGTGAGAACAGTAAAATTTTAGAGAATTTGCATAGTAAATCTAACAAAAAATAAATAGGCTGAGTCTTTTAATCTCACCATTTGCTTAACTCTTCCACTGAAATCTGTAGGATGTAAAATGGGCTTAACTTTGAATTATGGTCTAGTTTAAAAGTGGCAATAATGAATGTCTGGAAAGTATACTGAATAAATAGAAGGGACAAGACTGTAATAATGGTCCAGTATAAATGCAGTTTCTGTTTTACATATTGTTAAGAAAAGTAATATGATAATCATGCAGTATGTATGATAGAGTTTAATGTAATTTAGACAGGTTTAATAACATTTCTTAGATAGAAAGTCACATTCCCATTTCATTAAAACCAGGATACTGTTTAAAAACAAAAGTAAGAGTCTGTTTCTCACTTCTTTTTTTCTCTAGGCTGCTTCAGCTACAAAATAAACATAGAGTTTTAGTTCATTAACAAGTTAGTTGTAAACAATTATATTTCTTCCGGCTTTGTCTCTGAAATGTAGATTTGAAAATATTCTGACACATTACGATGATTTCTGCTGAATTAAAGTAATTTAAATAATTCTAGAAATGGTATTCCATGAATAACTAATCTTATACAGCAGCCCTTGCATATCTATTCTGAAATGAACCCTTTCAGTTCAGCAGAATTGAGTTGTTTTTGAAATGCACTATTATTTAATTACTTATGGAAGAATTTAGCTGGGTGCCATGTTTATGTCACGGTTAGTGGGGGCAAGAGTAACACATGTGATGATGTTTTGATGTTGTGGCATTTTTGGACGACATTAATAAGCTCATGTCACTATTTTGGTATCATCATAGTTTGCCCTGGATACTCTTGCAGGTTGGAGAGAGAAGTGTGAAAATTCAAAGTCAGAAGTAAAACTACTATAGAAATAATAGTCATGTGTTCCAGAGTGGTTTGAGTTAGGGCTTAATTTGAAGAGGGGAATTTAATGCCTTTTATATATGTGTTTGTGTCTTTATATCTGGTGCTGAAAATGGTCTTCACTGTTTTCTATATGTCTTCTATTGTTCTCGGTATTTTTCATTCTTGCTTTTTCATGTTAAAATTGTGATCAGCCTTTCTGATAAAAATGTAGCCTATAATGTCAGCTGCTATGTTGTACCTGATGAATGTTATCTAATTTGAATAACCATAAAATGTCACTTCCGGTGCCTGTTGCTGCTTTGAATTGAAGGTGACAGATGGATACTCTGTTGGATGTTCAGTTTGGAAATACACTGCATGCTTGCCTCCTTTCGAAGATATATCTTTTCAACATGGTTAAAATGTGTTGGGTCACATTACATTAAAGCCTTTTGATAAATTGCCAGGAAAAAAAGGCAGGAGGGGAGATGAAGAGGGAATGACAATACTCGATGAAAACTTTTGCAGAAAATTATATGACCTTTAAAACTTGTAACTTTAGTATTTTTCCAAATTATGAATAAATTATCTCTTCAACCACAATTTGAGTAGCAGTATGCATTTCTAACCTTTGTACTAAATATAATTTAGTGTGTTGGCTAACCTTGTCAATGTTTAAAACTATACTGGTGATTTAAATTAATATTGCATGCTCAATTCTCCTGCTCCTCTTCCTTGGGAATATATTGTCTTGTTGAATTATATGGTGTTTCTTTGTAGCCGTGGATAGGATTTTCTTGTTATTTTCTTATTCTGCATTTTGTTTTTGTTTTTAATAAAAAAATCACATTGCCTTTGCTTTTCTGAAGGTTGAATAAAAACTAGAGTTTTATTAAACTACTAATCCAAATAAGCTTGCTACTAAAATAAATGTTCTTTCACATTTCAATAATACTAATTTGTAAACATTTTTGTATAATTCTTGGTGATCATTTGCAATAGCTAAATACTGTATACTCTTTTTTGTTGATTGCTTGCTGAAGAAAAGCAAGGAAAAGTTTTAAATATCATAGTTCTAAAATATTAAATACTGATGACAACAAAATGCTCACTCAGTTTTCATCGTTACATTTACTGTGCTTTGCATAGTCAGCGTTATTAGTAACGTATTTATATCATGTTATCTGTTTTTAATTGGCAAAGAAGCATAAGATATCCAGATCCTGCATCAGTGTAAGGCATGTTTGAACACATTTAAATTTCATTTTCCTTAATATTGTTTGCTAGCTTTAATAATGCTAATTTTGTGCAAAAAGTAGTTTCAGAGGATGAAACAGTGCTGTATTGTGTGAAGTGATGGGAGTTGATTGTTGCTGCCTTAATCAGTCACTGAGTTCTTGAGGAAAAGTTTAATTTGCTCTTTGGTTATTAACTGTACTTAGAAATGACCTTGTGGGGTATAGAAGCAGGGCACAGTGGCACTTTCCAGCTGTACACATGGTATCCGTCGGGGTACAATCATACTCAGTCCCAGCACCGCAGGCTTGGACATATGTTGAGTTTTATTTCTTTCTTCTGACATTAATCCTATTCACCAGCTGTTCTGCAAGCTGCCATTCTTCAGCTTGGAGATTACATTTTTGGGGATACCAACAAAGGTCTTACTTGACCAGCTCTCTCACACCACTTATTTGAGAAATATTTGGATTTTAGGATTAGTAAGTCTTTTTTCTGTTGATATTCTTTATTATCTTGGAGATCTGAGATTTTAACTAAATTTATCTCCGCTTTCAAATCACTTCTGCAAAGCTCTTAAGGGAACTATTATTTTCACTGTAGCTTTTTCCAGTAGAAACAGCATTTAATGTAATTCATGTTGCATTTACTGCTAGGTAGCACATATTAATTATAATCCTGATATTTCCCTGATATGTGTACATATATTAGATTATATTTCCCAGAATTTAATCTATTTGAACTATTACGTCTATCACACTTATAAAGTAAACTAATGAATTGTATGGATTTCCCCCTTCATATTTCAGATGATCGACCTATAAACTGGATGTTAAACATCTGTATTTTTAGCTCTTGGGGATTAACAGATGCATCAATGTTAAAAAGAATTTGAAATTTCAAGATTACAAAATTACAGATTGTACAGGATATAAACCAAACTTGTCTGATCAGCATAATATTTGTAGTGAAACACATATTTAATCCATGCATCATTACATAACAATGGAACATTGATTTCACTTTTTTTGTAATACATATTTATTTTTTACAGGATTATTTTTTTTAAAAAAACAACCAGTAATGTTACTAAAAGATTGGTCTCTGGGACTAAGCCTAATAATAATTTACGTTAAGGCTGAATTTTTGGTGTGACTGTGATCTGCATAATCAGAATATGGACTGGAAATTTAAAAGACTGAACCAAATCAGTCCAAATAACAACAACAACAACAATAATAACAGTACCTGCACCAAATATATCCATCTGTCTTTGCTGCCTTGTTTCTTTATTTCTCATTTAGCAGAATCTGCAGTTAAAGTGAATGGGCATTACCGCCCTTACACAATTCTTTGTGTCATTGAAATGCTAATCTGTATTTGTCCTAGGCTTATTGTGTACTTCATAATCCATATCCAAGGGTAAAATGCACTGGGAGGGAAAGTGAGACAGCAGGACAGGCTAACATTTTGGGGAGCATTATTTCTGGAGAGACCAATTCTCATAGTGAATCCTCCCGTACTATATATGGCCTTTCTATTTATAGCAATATTCATATTTTCATTGGTGGCCAAAGCGCTGCTTATAGGAAAACCTACAGGTGACTAATAGGAGTTGTTCACTAAGTGGAATAATGAATAGTATTAGGTGTCAATTAAATCAAGCTTCCCCGAGGTGCAGGTGCTCCACAATGTACTGACACATTTCAAGTAGCAGCACCACTTCACCCATGCATATGAACAAGCACATTTGCATATTAAAAAGCTGAAAATTATTTAACTGAAGCAAAAGTCTTTTAGAGATGATGGAGGTTATTAAAACTGTTGACAAGAAAGAAGGTAATTGCCTGAAAATGAGAGATGACATTCTGCTATACACAGGGAACGTTGTTTTTGTTGTATTGTGCAGCAGTGCCTGGGTGTATAACCTATTACGTTGAGATTGCTCCTATGCAATTAGACCCTTTTTGTCCTCACTTCAATAAGGCTATGATTATGAAGGATTGAAGAACACTTGGCATATTGAATGTCTGTTGTTTTTATAACTTCGTCAAAAATGACAAAACACGTTTTGTGTCCTGTTTTTTCTTTGTAGGCTTATTGATTCTGTGATTATAATATTCATAAAAGACAATGTGTTCATGGTTGAACACTCTGTCATTTATACAGGTTTTTATTCCTTCCACCCCTCTCTTTTTCGCCATGGTACTTGTTTGAATGCCAAGGTGCTACTCCCAGAAGCAGATACATGTAATGTGAGTGGGCATGCTCGGTATGTGTGTGCTCCCGTGAGCTTTAAAAAGCTTTCAAAATGACCCGCTGAGAGGTTTGCCACTAATAATTCCAAATGGTTTATCTGGAATGGCAAGAAATCCAAAGAATGGGATTGGAATAATTCAGCTAATGTAGAATTCATTTTCACTCTTTTAGATCTCAGAACCACCATTATTTTCCTCTTATTGTCTTTGTGCCCTGGATTTCTGCATGAATGGTTCAGTTTTGATTTGTGCTGCAGTTCAGCTACCATATTTGCTAACAGAAATAAGAAACTGTGTCTAAGTTGTTACTCACTTCAAGAAGTGAGCAATCCCTTAGATCGTAAAAAGTCTTTATAATAACGGAAGAATATGCTAGGCTACTTTATGAGTCTCATTCCAATCTTCTGTATTATTGTGAGACATTCGGCATCTCTGGTCCTTCTTCAGTAGTGCAGTTGATAGTAACCAACCAGACCAGATATGGTTTCAGATACAGGACAAGGACTAAGATGATGAAATTGTAGTAAAAAGCTATGAGTGAAATGGGTATATTTAAAGATACTTTTTGATTTTGATTTGATTGTCTATTATTAAATAGTGGGGTCCTTGGTGTTCTTTGAGCTTGGTGTCTTTCTTGGAGACTTTTTATTTCCAAACTTGGTAACACCATTCATGTTAGCTGCATTCTTAAATAATCACCATGGTTTGGGGACTCTACATGTTAAAATGATAGTGGGCAAAAATTGCTTATTTTTAATCTATATCAGAATTTAGAAGAAATAATAAACCACAGGAAAATTATATTCTTAATTAGCCTAGAAATAATATTATAATGTAATCTTATTCAGCAGTAATAGGGTGCCATTCCAAAACAACTGGAACACCACTTGAACATCCCTGACATTGACAAAATCACCATCAATCAATTGCAAAAGGCTGCTCCTGCAACAATACCTTTAACACTATCAAATATCCACATATGCTATCCCAGGTCCTTGGAAAGGATTCAATAGGGGGATAAAAATCAAGTCTGAACATATAGCAGATATTTGTGTGATGGACTATAATAATAATACTAATAGAATTTGACTGGGTCCAATGTTGTCTTCTTCCATAAGAATTTTGTTGGGAAATGGGATTTTATTGGATCCAGTCTTTCTTGACACAATCTAGGATTTTTTCCTAGAACTTTCTATATTGGTCTAATATGGGTAAATGTGTGCTAAAAACATTGGAAACCTTTCATTGTGAACATTCAGTAGATGCTTTATATGGTCTTATGTCTAACCGAGTTTAATATTGGGAAATTGAACTTTTAGGAATTCTTATGGAACAATTATTGGAGGTCTTAATTTTTCTTTATGGTATTTTTGTTGTTGCATAGCACATATTTTATTACTTTTTGTTTGCAGTCATGTATTCTAGGTGGGTCTTGTCATAATGTAAAATGAATTGTACAGCTAAGCTTTTTAAAAATATTTTAATATGGAAAATTCTGCCTACCTTCAATAAAATTTATTTAGAAGTAGAATAATATCAGTATATAATAACTTGATTATCCAAGTTATTCTATAAGTAAAGGGTTAACTAATTCACCATAGTTGTTCCACACTTCATGTCCAGTTTTGATATCATGAACTGTTAATGCAGAGGTTTTCCCCATTGAAGACTAAGGTAATTTGCAGAGCTTCTTACCACAATAGCATTTGGACACCAACTAATGCATACTCTAATATATTCTAAATTTTAATAAATCTCTCTTATTTGTAAAACCTAATACTAGGTACCTTGTATAAGTACCAGGCTACAATGGAATTAATATTATAGTCCAATTATAGGAGTCAGTGTAACCCTTTTGTTTCATAATTGTTGAAAGAAATGTCCTTCTGGGTTCAGCTCCAAGTGGGGAAGAAGACACTGGAGACATGGAGGCTGCTTGGAAAGATGGTTTATTGTTGGACAGGGCCACATGGCTTGAGCCCTGAACAGAAAAGGTGATCACATGGTTCAATATAGAACAGAACAGACACATAATTATTTACTGGATTTCATTCATCAAATTAATATAATTTATCTTCTTTGTCATGCCCTCTGGAATGGACCCTTCCAGAATTTCACATTGCTCTTTCCTAAGTGACTTTTGAAGACCTAGCTTTTCCCAATAAACCCTTCAATGGATTTTTGGGAAATGCATTTTTATTATCAGGGTTTCTGTCATTATTATCTAGTCTTTTCATCAGAGTTTTGTTTTGGCTGTTTTTAATGCAAATCATCCAGGGTTGATTGAGTTGTATGGCTCTGAACATTTTATAAATTAAATAAAATTTAAATAATATTTAATAACCATAGTGGGCTAGATAACTGAATATGCTAAGTCATAAACCATGATTCACAAAACCATCAAAACCTTTTCAGTAGTAGCTCCGACCCTTTGGAACGATCTCCCCGTGGAGATTCGTACCCTCACCACCCTCCAGACCTTCCGCACAGCCCTCAAGATCTGGCTATCCCGTCAGGCCTGGGGTTAAAGATTATAATCCGTCCCCTCCTGAATGATGAATGTTGCTTCTATTTTTAATTACGTACTGTTTTTATATGTCATTGTGTGTACTCCCTTCCCTATACGTTGTCAGCCGCCCTGAGTCCCTTCAGGGAAAAGGGCGGCCTATAAATAAATTTATCTATATCTATATCTATATGTATATCATTACCGGGTTTCCTAAATCCAAATCAAAGAAGCCATGATATGGCTTTACTTAATGCCATTGCTCAGAATCATGTTACTGAAAATATTTCTAAATTATTTGTTATGACAATTATCATGACCTCTTGGTTTTTTTAAAAAAATCCTGACCTAACCAATACAAACCTGTAGTTACCACTTTTACTACTTTTTAATTTGCTCCACTCAGTTTTATTTACTTCGTTGTGAAATAAAGAATCCCTCTTGTAATATTTACCCACTACACTGGCTCTTGCCTTTGGTGTTATTTTATAAGATGCTGTTCTTGGATCGGGTCTGCTGAAACCGTTGCGATAATCAGGTTGAATAAAGGCTACCAAGTGATGTATCATTGTCTGTTAGGTGTTTGATAATCTCTCTTTTGGCAGGCAAACATTGAAAAACCCAGGATATTTATTGGCTGATGGTAATAGGTTTGGCTTGTCAATCAGTGTGGTACTATTGCCAACCTTATGTAGGCTGTGAAGGCTATTGTAGCATTCTAGTATTAGTATAGTAGTGTTTTCTGGAAGTCATCTGGATACTAACAAGAATTATCTCGCATTTTTCTAGATGGCTATTATGTACAAACTGCCATGAAGGACATAAGATGTACTTTTATAATCCATGAAACAGAAAGGTTTTTCTTTCTTCAGGTATTGAGGACCACTTTAAAAAATACCTTAAAAAGGCCAAGATTGCATGAGAGCAGGGCAGTTTCTGTGTTCTTATTTGAAATCCCATGCAAGAGATTTTACAGGAGAGAGACAAGGAAAGACCAGGGAGAGAGAGGTCATGGACCAGTGCAGGATCTCATAAGAGTGTCAGCATTTAAAAATCATTTTTGGGATCAGGACTGCAGAGGGTTCTGGTAATAACTCCAATGGATTTGCCTCAGGGGTGGGTTGCTGCCCGTGTTACTGCTGGTTCGCGTCGTGCGCATGTGCAGAACATTATAAAATGACTAAAAACATGCTGGAAATGGTATGGGCAACCGGGGAACTGGTTTGGGGTGGTGGTGGCCAGCCTGCCATCCCTATGGTTCAGCGACCCAGGCCCAATTTCCACTCCCGGTTCACCCAACCAATGTGAACCGGTAGCAACCCACCTCTGGTTTGCTTTGAAAAATGTATATTAACATGATAAAGTAATCACCTGTATCCACAGTCCGAATCTTCCTGCTATAATGTGCATCTTTTTGTTTTACAAAAATAGTGAAATATTTCAGTCTTCTTCTCCCCAACTAATCTTACATTTTCATAATGGACCTATTTGAGATGTTCTCAGATTTCTTTTAAGTCAGTTTTGAAAACTTGATATGAAGAACACATTTTTTGGCTCTTTAACCTCAAAATAAGCCTACTAGTATTCACTATCTGAAAGCCATTCAGTTTTAAAAATGAAAAAAAAGGTCTAAGAAGCTTATTTTCCTTTAGGAAACTAAACATTTCTAAAGTTCAAATGTACTTTACAATATACTGTAAAGTATATTTACAGTGCCTATATACATGCATTACACGGTTCCCTTTAGGCATAACTAATGTTCTGAAAGATGCAGAAAGGAAATAAGAAATTAAGAGATGACAAAGAAATAATAAATAAATAAATAAAAATAATAAGAAAATTAATATAGCTAAATGTAATTGAAAATACAGATAATCCTCAATTTACAAGAATTTATTTAGTGATTGGTCAAAGTTACAACAGCACTGAAAAAGTAACTATTTTTCATACTTATGACCATTACAGCATTCTCGCATCAATTGATTTTGGTCAAAATTTGGGCTCAATTGTGGTCATAAGTTGAAGACTACCTGAAGTATCAGTCACTATGCCCCTCTTATTTTTGTCGTGATTATAAACAATATCATATCATATCATAACTTACAATTACTATGTATGATTACAATGAGAGATCATACTGTATATATGTCAGTCTGCCAGATTGTTACTCATCTGGATGAATTACAAGTGTAATTAAAAAAAAGATTTAAACTTTAAAAATGTTTTCATTTTATTCTATCTCTTAAATTGATTTTTTCAAAGGAAAATATGCTGCAATATCTAATAATAGTTGTAACTGGAAAAAGAAGCCTATGCAAAGTCAATACTTGAAGGACATTGAAGGAAATGTAGATCCTAAGCTAACATGGAGATGGTTGAGATCAGAGGCACTGAAAAAAGAAACTGAAGGCTTCATTTTGGCTGCCCAAGAACAAGCTCTGCAGACCAATTCTATGAAAGCAAAAATTCAACAGTAACAACAGCAAGTGCAGCTTATGCAACAGGAAAGGTGAAACAGTAGGTCATCTTATCAGTGGCTGCAGCAAAATCTCACAACTGATTATCTACAACATCATGATCAAGTTGCCAAAATCATACACTGGAAACTTTGTCAGAAGTTTGGATTTGAATGCAGCAAAAATTACTGGGAACACCAAATTGACAAAGTTCTTAAAAATGAACATGTCAACATCCTGTGGGATTTTCGAATCCAAAGAGAGAGACATCTGGCCCACAACACACCTGACATCACTATTGTGGAAACAAAGGTCTGGTTCATTGATATTGCAATACTATGTGATGTACAAATTGAAGAGAAACAACTAGAAAATAGTAATGAAATACCGTGATCTGCAAAATGAAGTTGAGCAATTGTGGAGGAAGAAATCAATGGTTGTACCAATAGTAATAGAAGCCCTTGTAGTAATAGAAGCAATATCCAAGGGGTTGCCTAGATAAATGGAAATTTTGAACTTAATAGACTTGTATATCCTGACTTTACCTTAACAGTTCTTAGGTTCTTGGTTAGAACTTGAACTGTTATGTTTTTACCATGTTTTACTGTGAATCGAATTGAAGATTAAATCAATAATAATAATAATAATAATAATAATAATAATAATAATAATAATAAAATAAAAATAAAAGATAAAGTGGACAGTGAACAAACTTGGTTATGGTTAACAACAGGTACATTAAAGAAAGAAACAGAGTCACTAATCCTGGCTGCGCAAGAACAAGCTATCCGCACAAATGCCATTAAGGCCAAAATAGAAAAATCCTCTGATGATGCCAAATGCAGACTTTGCAAAGAAGCTGATGAAACTGTTGATCACATGCTCAGCTGCTGTAAAAAAATCGCGCAGACTGATTATAAATTGCGGCACAATTCAGTAGCACAAATGATCCATTGGAATTTGTGCAAAAATTATAATATCAAAACAGCAAAAAACTGGTGGGAACATCAGCCTGAAAAAGTCACCGAAAATCAGATGGTCAAGATCTTGTGGGATTTCCATATACAAACCGACAAAATACTGGCGCATAATACACCAGACATCACACTGGTTGAGAAAAATAAGGTCACAATCATAGACATCGCAATACCAGGTGATAGCAGGGTCGCCGAGAAGGAACATGAAAAAATCGCAAGATACCAGGACTTAAAAATCGAAATTCAACGACTATGGCACAAACCAGCAGTAGTAATTCCAGTGGTAATTGGCACACTGGGTGCTATTCCAAAAGCACTGGAATTACATTTAAAACAGTTAAAAATTGACAAAATCACCATCAGTCAAATGCAAAAAGCCGCACTGCTTGGATCTGCACGCATATTAAGAAAATACGTTATGACGTCCTAGGCCCCTGGGTGGGGCCCGACTAGTAACCAATGCCAAATCCAGCGAAACAACTGGCCACTGTGATACAATTGTATAATAATAATAATAATAATAATAATAATAATAATAATAATAATAATAAAAGGTATACATCAAGAGGGTCCGCAAAATATTAAAATTAAAGCTGAATGCTGGAAACATAATTAAAGCCATTAATACATGGGCAGTGATATGCTACTCAACTGGAATCATCAACTGGACTTTGGCTGAACTGGAAAACTTGAATGGGAAAATATGCAAACTTTTGAATATGTATCACGCTTTACATACATGAAGTGACATTGACAGGTTGTACCTGCCGCAAACAATAGGGGACAGAGCGCTATTGCAAATCCATCAAGTAGTAGAAGAAGAAAAATGAAGTTTGAGTGATTATGTGAACCAAAGTACAGAAAAATTGCTACAGGCTGTGAAACAGGAGAACAGTATAAAGACAACAGAAGCAAAGGCAGAATATAAGGAAAAACAGCTGGATGACAGAATAAATAGATGGAAAACCAAAGCTTTGCATGGACAGCACTTGAAAAACATTGATAGAAAATGTGATGACAACTTGACATGGATATGGCTTAAGATGGGACCCATCAAGAAAGAAACAGAAGGTTTAATTCTGGCTGCTCAAGAACAAGCACTACAAACTAATGCCATGAAAGTGAAGATACAAAAATCCACTGACAATCCAAACTGCCGACTTTGCAACAACAACGTTGAAATTTTCACATTTAATATGTGAATGCAGCAAAATTGCACAAACTAATTACAAAGCCCAGTTGCTAAATTAATCCACTGGTCATTATGTAAAAAATATGACATACCTGTATCCAAAGTTGAAAAAGTTACTTAAAATGAGAAGGTAAAGTTCTTGTGGGACTTTCGAATACAGACAGATCGTCATTTGGAACACAACATGCCACATATCACAGTTGTAGAGTGCTGAAACTTACAATTTATTGACATTGTCCAGGAGATGCCAGAGTCGAAGAAAAAGAACTGGAAAAAAACATGAAACACCTCAACCTGGCCATTGAAACTACCCAATTATGGATGAAACATGTAACAGTGATACCCATTGTCATCAGGGCACTTAGTACCATGTCCAAAAATTTTATAAAACACATCAAGAAATTGCAGCTTCCTGCAATAACACCAGCGGAACATGCAAAAAACTGCGCTACTCGGAACATGGTAGCAATAGCAATAGCAGTTAGACTTATATACCGCTTCATAGGGCTTTCAGCCCTCTCTAAGCGGTTTACAGAGTCAGCATATTGCCCCCAACAACAATCCGGGTCCTCATTTTACCCACCTCGGAAGGATGGAAGGCTGAGTCAACCCTGAGCCGGTGAGATTTGAACAGCCTAACTGCAGAACTGCAGTCAGCTGAAGTAGCCTGCAGTGCTGCATTTAACCACTGCGCCACCTCGGCCACCTCGGTACATCTTAAGAAGGTATTTGGTTGATACCTAGGACGCTGGCAGCAACCTGTATCAACCATCAGCGCCAGTCAATGGTATTTGTGATGCATTTTTGAATATTCAGTTGACTGAGTTTCATGTTTAATGAATAAAGTATATAATTATTATTATTGTTATTATTTATTACTTATTTATTTCACATTTATTTAATTAATTGATATTTAATTAATTATAGGTTGTCTTCCCAGCAAATCCCTTATGTTAACAACATGAAAGAAAAGTAAACTTTATTTGAATGAAGCACAGCAAAAGATATAATGCCACCCACCCTAAATCCTAAAACTGATCCTGCTATTAGCTTAAACCCATGGAGACTAATGAGAAGCTCTTAGGGAAAGCTTGACTGAATATATATTTAGGGCTTTTTAAAAAACATCTACTGGTAGTAGTGATAACCAGATGGTACAGCATTCCTTAACCATAGAAGAGAGTACCAGAGAGAGGAAGGGGCTGGCTGTTAAATTTCACTAAAATTACATATTTATAAAATGAGTTAAACCAATTATTCATTATATTTAGAAACCTGAGTGTTTTGGGGAAACCACCTCCAGTCCTGGAATTTCACAAACATCTTGTAAGATGTCAGTCATGAGCTCAACAGTCACCAATAATTTTGCAGCATGTAAAATTGTATTGCCCTGTGAAGAAAATGTTTGTTTGCGTTTTCTTTTTGTTTTGCTTGTTTCCTCTCTCTGTATGCAAAATGTAGTAAATTCAACTGTGAATTATTCAAACCGAGTAAATTAAGAGTTGTACACGGTATTGATTTAAAAGGAATTTTGTAATGTTTGGATTTATTTTTTTTACAGATATACTCAGCTCAGAGTAATTCTTCAATCTCTAATAGAGATGGGATTACTTGCAGTACAAATATATTTTTGAAAACATAGATTATTTTGTTCTACTGATAGAAGTAGTTTTCAACCAAAATTCTACCCAGTTTTATGAAGTTTTTGAGATAAAACTTAGTTTCTGCTTCTAATCTGGTTAACAGATTGGTTAGCATAACTTCAAACTACTTGTATCCTTCATGTAGATTGCAAGTTTATTGCTGTAAGGAGTATTTTTCCTGGGGGGAGGGAAAAAGATGGTTGTTGGGGAGAAATTCAACAGATTTAGTTTATTTTCTTGGATTTTGGACATACATTTAGAAAACTGCCTATTAATAATGACTGTCATTTTTTTAAAAAAAAATCTGCATAAAGAAACATTTTTTCTTTGCTTGATTACTTTTTCATATATATCTTCCTGTCGCCCAGTACCAGTTCAGCATTAGCTACTATAAAACCTCACCTGGCCCCGAAGTTAGTACTAGTCCACGGAACTGGACTTTCTTGTTTTTTTTTCTTTTGAAGACATTTCACTTCTCATCCAAGAAGCTTCTTCAGTTCTGACAGGACAGGATTCTTCCATTCCCCACTGTCCTTCAAAAGCTGAAGCAGCTTCTTGAATGAGAAGCAAAATGTCTTCAAAAGGAAAAAAACAAGAAAATCCAGTTGCTTCCTGAAAAAGCATCTTTGGGAAAGGCTTTGCTGAAGAAATCAAGGGAAATTCTGTTTGGAAAATTTAATTGTTCCACCCGGGTGTGTATTGAGTACTATTGTTATATATAATTGATAATTATCAAATCCAACTAAGAAATTATTTTATAGTGCCAGTGTAATTTTGAAGATTTACATTTTCAGTAAAACTTTCTTTACCGTGGAGTATCAATTTTCCACATCTGTTTTTGTAAAGAAGAAAAAACAAACTGTTTGCCAAGTTTTCATCCTTATTGTCTGTTTATAGATAATTGAAATTGCTTATGTCATGAATGTATTCTACTGGAGCCATCTGTTACCTGAAACTTGGTTTGATTACATGCTATGCAGTTGATAACATGAGTGTGGACCAGAACGTGTTTTTATTTCCTGCTTATAACTAACACACACACACACACACACACACACACACACACACACACACAAACAAAAATCACATTAGTTTAAACATGATGTTGATTTGCAGTTTATTTTGGATTACTACCTGATAGCAGGTGACGGACTAATCATGTTCATTCATGCCAAATGCTAAAGAATAGCTGTAAGTCAGAGAGAGAAAAAAAGATAGAACTTCTTGCTTCTCCCTGTTTCCAAGGTTGCTGGAAACCATGTTTTAAGGTCTTTCTGAAAGCTAACAAAGTCCACCTTCAGGGGGAATGATGTTCTAGAGCAGGGGTGTCAAACTCAAGACCTGGGAGCTGAATCCGGCCCATGGGGTGCTTAGATCTGGCTCACAGAGCCACTCTGGAAACAGCAAACAACCGGCCCACGGTGCCTCTGCCGATGAAAATGGAGCTTGGAAACGCTGTGCGCAGTCCTCCTGAACTCCATTTTCACTGGCAGAGGGTTGCAGGAGGCTCTCTTCAGCCGAAAATGGAACCTGTTTTCACTGGCAGAGCACATGGGTCACCACAGGCGCTCCTGACATGAGTGACATCAAGCTGGCCACGTCTACTTCAGCCATGCCCATTCCAGCTCCCCAAGGTCAAACACAACCCTGATGTGGCCCTCAATGAAATTGAATGTTCCACAGGATGAGGGCCATGAGAGAAAAGGCTCCTTTGTTGGGTGCCATCAGATGGAACTCTTTAACAGACAGGGCCCATAACATAGTCCTTCTGATAAATCTGATGGGATGGTAACTGGGGAGAGGCAATCCCCAGATGATCCAATCCTATGTCATGTAAGGCTTTAAATTTCAAAACCAGCACCTTGAATTGAACCTGGAAACAAAATGGCAAACAATACAGCTTGCGAAGCAAAACTTGCAAAGCAAAGTAATCCTACTTTGTACAGTATGATTTACATGTTAGTAAACAGCACTGTTGCCAAATCATAAACCAAAAGCAGTAACTTTTTCTGATAATGATTTAAAGCTTCTACAAGGGACGGATAGCTATCTTCGCCCCACAAAAATTTGAGGATCAGTGCATTTGTAAAAGCATGGCCATGTCCAAAGTATGACAGTATCATTCATGATTCTGCATTTCATATATGAAACATGATCCAACAATCAAAGTCCTCTATTTTGCTTTGTAAGGTATTTAATAATTTTTCCAACTAGGACAGTCCTTCATGGCAGAAGTAGCAAAATAATTTATCCATGGAAATATGGACTTTTTGGCGGGAGAGATGGAAGAAGAAAATGTTTTTCTTCTTTTTTTAAAAATTGGGATGGCCCATTTTTAGAATTTAAATGTCTTTCCAATTCAAAACAATAGAAGACTACAGCATTGACTTTTTGTAATCAAAATTTGATAGTGTAGACAAAGATGGATCCAGGAGAAAAAGTGGGCATATTATTTCCCTTAGATTGTTCTAAGTGTTTTCATCTAAAAATTTGATGTGGTAGACTAAATAGAATTACAGAATCAAAGGGCAGGAAGTGACTTTGGAGGTCTCCTAGTCCAACCCTCTTCCAAAAGGAGGACACCTTATATTATCATGGACAAATCCTTTCTCGAAAACATCTAGTGATAGTATGCACATAACTTGGGGAAGCAGTTACATCGGTTAATTGTTCTCCCTGTCAGAAAGTTTCTCCTTAGTTCCAGACTGGATCTGCCCATTGCTTCTTTTCCTACCCTCAGGATCTTTGGCAAGTAAGTCTTGACCATCTTTTTCTCATTTACTGGAAGACAGCTATTATACAGACTATTTTTCCCCATTAGGCTAGATGTACTTAACTATTCCTTGTAGAATTTATTCCATAGACCCTTTATCATTATTGTTGTTCTTCTCTGCACTCTTTTTAGGGTCTCACCTTCTTTATTGTATTGTTTTGACCAGAATCGAATTCAGTATTCCAAGCATGATTTCATTAGTACACTATAAAGTGGCATTATCACGTATGAGGATTTTGATGCTATCCCTCTGTTGATGCATCCTAGAACTACATTTACTTTTTTGTCTGTAGAGTTTCTCAGTCATCCAGGTCATGGTTATCCCAAAGGTGCTTTTTCAAGAGGCAACTGGACTTTTGACCTTAATGACTCGCTAAAAGAATGCAAGTGTCCAGCTGTCTGCAAGGAGTATAAATCCTTCCATTCCCCACCATCCAGTCAGAGCTGAAGAAACTTTTGGGATGAAAAGCGAAATGTCTTCTAAGAAAAACCAGAAAGTCCAGTTGCCTCTTGAGAAAGCACCTTTGGCATTGACTTTTCTGGCAGCTGCAACATACTTTGGGCTTATATTTAAGTGGTGGTTGACTAGAACACCTAGATCCTTCTCGCAGTTTACTACTGTTGAGCCGGGTAACACCAAAAAATAGAAGCTTGAAGTATCCTGTTGCAAGATTTCTTCCATGTGGGTCTAATACCATTGATGATTACATGCGAAGTGCAGTTGGTCAGCCAGGTTGAATCCATCTAATGGTACTGTCTATCCCACATTGTTCTATCTTACAAAAAAATAAATTGTGGTCTATTTTGTCAAATGCCTTACTCAAGTCTAAGTATAGTATATCCACAGCATTTCCCTGATACATTAATTTAGTGACTTTATCAAAGAAGGCAATAAAGTTTGTCTGTCATGATCTGTTTTTAACAAATCCATTCTGGCTTCTAGTAGTAATTTCATTCATTTCACAAATCTGCTTGGTTAGATTTTTTTCAGGATTCTTCTGGGTATTGATATAAAGCTGATGGGTCTGCAGTTTCCTGGATTAACTTTTTCTCCTTTTTTATAATTTAGTATATCACATCAGCTTTCCCCGCATCTTGTGGAAGTTCCCCTGTGCTCCAGAAGCTGTGAAAAATTATGTTCTGTGGTTCTGAGATCACATCTGCCAGCTCCTTCAGAACTCTGGGATGTATTCTGTCTGGTCCTGGTAGTTTGAACTCATCAAGCATGGATAATTCTTTTCTTATCAATTTCTTGCCTATTTTGACCTGCATTTCTTTTCTGTGTCCCACAGTGCTGCTTTTGATAGGTTGGATTTCCCCCCCTCTTTTGCACGAAGAAGATATTAAACAGTTCTGTTTTCTCCCTGCTGCCTGTCACTTTCTTGTCACCTCTTCCATTAGTGGACTGATAATTTCCTTCACTTTTTTTTTGTTCCTTATATACTGAAAGAAACTTTTTGTTGTTGTCGTTTTTTTGGCATTTATAGCTCATTCTGAGCTTTCCTGATTCCTTCCTTGCAGTTTCAAGCCATTTGCTAGTATTTGTTTTGGTCATGTGGCACTTTTTTTCATTTTTTATACTTGCCCCTTTTTTGGTCTCAGTTTGTCAGCGAGAATATGACTGCACATAGTCATGTTTGAATTCTTTTGGCCTCATATTAGTATCTCTCTTGTTCACAGTCCTGTTTCTTTATCTCTAGCATTGGCCTGCCGTCTTGTTCAGCTTAAAAAATCTATAAGTTTTCTGGATGTGGACTTTTTTTATTCTGCTTAACACCTAAGATACTGTTGGTACAAAAGGAAGTTGAACAAATGGGCTTACAAATACCTCTGAACAAATTGTTCTCTGGAGAAGGAGCTATAAAAGCATGCATTCCACTTCCATTAAAGTTGGCCTAAATTGCACAGGCCTATTGATGGATGAATTACATTGCCTTGTCGGTAAAAATAGATTTTATTGCCTAGAGCTTTTCTTAAAAAAAGATATAAACTTGCTAGTTACTGTACAGTTGTCATATGAACGTATTTAAGAAACTTGTGTGGGTACCGTATGTATGTAGTTGTCTGCTGTGATGTCAGTTTGACTGAAAATGCAGATAAAGCATTTTTGAAGCCAAAATGAGTCAAGCTAATTTTTCCCACACAAGTCTAAGTTAGTCTTTTATTTATTAAAACCAGGGGAAAAGTTTGAAATCAGAGAGGACTTTCAAATCAGTTATCCCACCAGAATGTGAAAGTAAGAATACTTTTCTTAAGGCTGATTTTATAGGAACCGTATGCATGACTTTCACTTTCTAGAAAGTGGTTTTCTCTTGAACACACATCAGAACCATTCATCATCCCATAATTGCAAGTTGTCAGTCAGAGCCGCACCCTTCACGCAGTGGCAGGCCGCCAGCACATCTGTCAGAAGCACTCATAAGCTTCCGTGTGTTATTGTAATCCCCTACAAAAGGAACAAGTCTGTTCAGCCAGACCACGTTTTCCAAACCGAATAATGACTTATATAAGCATCCAGCCTGGCAGAACGATTGCAACTTCTGCTATGAACAATGAAGGAAATAAAGACACGGGCAGCACGCATTGATGGCTGTCTTTGAAAAAATAAAAGATTAATTTAGGACTTTCTTTTTTATACTCCATTTCAAAAAAAGGAATGCTTTGAAATATATATTAGTGTTTATTGGTATTTGCTCTCCGCTGATGAATATAAATTATTTCTTATTCCTCTTTGTAACTATTAATAATTTGGACTTTTTCTTTCCCCTCTCCACCACCTTTTTCTTGCCTATTCTAAAAGTTTTGTCTGCTCATAGTCCTTGCGGTGGCATTATAGGATTATATTAAAACTTCCTCTTGTCCCAGTAATTTTATTTAGTGTTCCAGAAGTTTAGCCATTATTTTGTGGCTATATTTCCTAATGTAAAAAAAGAAAGAATATGTTGACCCATTTATTTTGTGGAATCTTTGATGTTTTCTGAGATTGGTTGTTTTCTTGGAGATGTTTTGTTACCTGGCTAAGTAACAAAATTAGTACTAGAAGGGAATGAGGTTCACTCTCTGTTTATATAGTTTATAGTTTGTTCTGTATCTTCTAGTGCTAACATGTGTATTTGCTTACATCAGGAATCTGTGATTGGTCATAGCTTTTTTTTTTTTTACTGAGTGGAATTCCCTTCCCTCCCTCCCTCTCTCTCCCCCCTCCCTCCCTCCCTCCCTCCCTTCAGAAACAAGTGCCATTTACTCCATTGGATTTGGCACCAAATGAATTCATGGCAGTAAAATTTTTAATATGCCTGTACTTAATGTGATTGGTGAAAGGAGCAGACAAAATGTGTATAGCTCCATACACCTTACATAACAAACCCTTATCTGTATTGTGAGTTCATGTGATGAAGAATCCTGCTTTTCTGGAATATGCCTATGCTCATATATGTCAAATTCTCATACCAAGTGCATTGATGCTCTCCATTCCCTCACTTTCTTCTATGCCACGTGTGCAAAGTATACGCTACTTATTGTAACATCTTCAATCAGTTTTGATGGCAATTCTTCTTTGGCCTCTTGTAATATAAAATCTGATGCAAGCCAATTTAAAATACTATTTACTTACTGCACAGAAAGAGGAATAAATTATCAATAATATCTGAGAAGTATTTAAAAAAATGCTGAAACTCTATAGCTGCTATTTATCTACAGAGTCCTAGATCTGAAATGAGGAGATTTATAGGCAAATAGTGACTGGGAATGATAAGATGGAGTGAGATCCCATATTGCAATCTTTGCATTAGAGGAATGGGATTTCGAAGGACAGAAAATGGCTTTTTTAAAACTTTAAAACTGTTTACTTTTCTTTTAATTCTTTTTAAAACTGTTTTAATTATGTCTTTTCTATGATTTTATGTTTTGATTTGTAAATCACACAGAGTCATGTCACTGAGATGAGCAGAGTATAAATTTGATAAATAAATAAAATAACATAAATGTACTTCTGCTTAGCAAATCAACTAGCGTGTACCATGGCTTACTATTACTCTGGATAATGAAAGTTTGAGTGGCTGCTGATCTCTGTTATAAATTTTTCTTGGAGAGTTAGCAAAGGAAACATAATTTCCAAATGGCACAGAGTTGTGTCTGAATTTTCTGTTCTTTTCACGAAAGAATGATAAAGGTCAGCTACTATATTTATATATGTGTGCGCACACATGCAGTACATAGACATGTGATGTATTTTATTTATTTTCATTTTTGTAATATGCCAGGCAACTCACTAAAGAAAAGTGAATATTTTTGCAATATTTCTCAGCATCTTGAGGCTGTATAAATATTATAGTAGCTAGATTGCTCTCTGAAACTCACTTAGCACTTACATTTTATGGAAGTGGTATCTGTTTTATTGTAGCCCATGTTTTTCAAGCTTGTTCATTCCCTTCTGTATTACCAAGGAAAATAAGGGGATCTAAGGGAGGACAATTTAATGGGTGAAGAAACTAAACATCAAACAAAAGAAATGCTGGGCAGAAATTTACCTCACCTTTTCCTGGCTGCTAGATAGAATTGTTAGTCATCTGTCAGGAGTAAATAGGACCCTCCCATCTTTGAAAGAAGCTGGCTTCATTGAAAAACAAACAAACATATGTACTCTAATGTTCCTGAACTTCTTAGAAAGAAGAGTTTCTAAATCTTTGCAATTTCAATAGGTGTGAACTTCAACTTCCATAATTTCTTTCTGAGCCGTGATTTGGTGATTACTGGGGATTGAAACGTACAATCTTAAAGCATCAAAAATTGAGACACCCTGCTCTAGAGCTTAATTTTTTAATACTATTTGCTTCTCAAGTGGTTTGGGCAAAATAAAAATAGACTTAGGAATATAAAACTGAATACTGAAATCATAAAGAGAATGAAGAGATGTGGAGAAACTTGGGTCAGGAGATCAAAATGTGATTCTTCATTTTAGCTATGATTGTGTTTGATTCGGAGAAGTAATACAGAGAACTCTCTTCATTTGCATATCTGGAACCCTCCTTTGATATATAGCTATAGGGAATCAAAAGCTGAAGAGCTCAAAACTCTGTACTAGAGCAGAGAAAGAGTCTAGTTTGGATTCTGGGTATCCATCTTATCACGTTTTTATGAATTAATCCATGTACTAATAGAGTCAATACATTAAGGACTAACAATTGGTTCTCTCTTTATCCAGACATAAGAACAAATCATTGTAATAATGGCTAATGTCAGGTGTGAAAGGCCAGGACCACGCATGAAGTTCAAATTAAACAGATTTATTGCTCATGCCTATGCAGAGAAATATTCACAACTAATGGTCAACAGAACAGTGGGTTGGATTTAGTATGTTTGTGACCATGTAGGGATTCTAGGATAATCCCTCTTTTGACCCACCCCTTCTATGACACTTAGCAGAATGTTAAAATAAATACTGACATTGGAAAATAATATTTTGGAGAAAAATCATTCTTATGAAATGTCTATTCATTATATTTAGTTTGTTTCATCTATGTTATTCTGTTCTCAGGTTCTTGAAATAAAGTACAATATTTTAGCAATATTAAATATGTAATAAATATCTAATAATAATATCTAATAAAAATTGTCTGCAGAATTCAGAGTGAAAATTCCTTTAACGATCATCTAAAATAAGAAAATACTATTATCACAAATAATGTATACTCTAAAGAAGATAAATTATATATCATGCTAACTACTATATTTCCTAAATCATTTTGTTGAAGTAGATAAATAAAAGCAATATTCTCTTTTGCTACAAAGATATGTCAAGCAAAACAATAACACAAAATATGTCATATTAGAAAGTCTTTATGGTTTGTCTGGAATTGAAAAATATTTTTGTTTTCAACAGCAACTTTTTTGGAACAGCCAATTGGGAAGAGGTAAAGAGACTTTCTATCATATTGTATCTTAGGTATGTTTTTTTTGGGAAAAAAATCTTTCAGAGTCTACTGTATCTTCCCTCATAGTTGAATTAAATTTTGAGTAACTGGCATCCAGAAGTTGTAAATGCTCCAACATTGGAAGTTTTAAAGAAGAGATTAGATAACCATTTGTCTGAAGTGGTCTGCATAAGCCGGGAGTTGGACTAGAAGACCTCTAAGGTCCCTTCCAACTTTGTTATTCAATTTAATCACTTTTTTTAAAAAAAACATTGATGGCTCATAGGTTATAAAAATTTAGTCAGATGTAGATCCTGTTGAAATCAATTGTATAAATTATACAAATAAATCCTATTAATTTCAGTGGGAAAGAAATGCAAATGTCTCTGCCAGAATTCAGTGAAGATAAACTGTAAGTGATAAGACCGCAAATGAAATCTGAAATGCTTAAAAAATTTTTAAGAGTAAGAGAAGTCTAATTTTACTAGTTGAAAATACAAGGAGAAATGTTAAATGTAGCTTAAAACAATTGTATTTTGCACTAAAGTGTCTAGGTTAAGTATGTTAGATGATCTGTCACCATATTATTAATTGCAATAAAACATTTTAATGAAGATGTATTTCATATGTGCTGAAAAAGTTTATCTGTTAATGTGCTTGTTTATTCTGTTTATATAATAGCACTTTTTTAAGAGGCTTTTTTAAACAGTTAAGGACTAAGCAGAGTCATCCACTGTGACTCTGGCAGCAACTACCTCAGCCTTTTTCCTTTTACATTTTTTTTCCTTTTCATGATGATGATGGTGAGGCCCTGCCTCCCCTGCCTGCACGTCCCTGATACATACATACATACATACATACATACATACATACATACATACATACATACATACCAGGGGTGGGTTTCTCGCCCCGTTCCAACCGGTTCGGTTGGAATGGGGCCGGCGGCGTCCTCGTGCACGCGCGCAGTGCACGCATGCGTACTAGCGCCTGTGCGATGCTCCAGCTGCTCCTGGAGGATCGTGCAGGCGCTGTATGCATTCTGCGCATGCGTGGAAGCGCAGAACTCGTCAAAACCGGGTAAGAAACGCGGGCGGGCGGGTGGATCCTTCGGCGTTCCCGGAAGTTACTTACTTCCGGGTTCGCCGACCAACCGGTTTGCGGGGACCGCCGCGAACCGCCTGAAACCCACCCCTGATACATACATACATACATACATACATACATACATACATACATGCACACATACATACATACACACACACACACACACATATATATATGAGAGAGAGAGAGAGAGGGGGGGGGAGGGAGAGAGAGAGAGATTCCTCTTGAGTTCTTTTCAGGTATACTACTGTAGTTTTGTTTCAGAAAGGTACATATTAAGACTTCCATATTTTTGCAAAAACAAAAAATGCAGTCTGTGAAAAAACTGCTTGTAGAAATGTATACAGTAGAGTTGGAAAATATGTATTCAAATGCATATTTTTATGTAGACTTTATTGATAGAAATAAGGAAAAATTAAGGAAATGAGCCTAACTTTGTTTGTGGGATACCACAAACAACGATAATAAAATAGCATAGGTCTTGTCCATATTTATTATAAAATTAATATTAATGATTAATTTAATCTTAAATCTATTTAAAAAAACTGCTTTACAAAGTACCTGAAAAAGTTTATAAACAAGGTTCTCAGTAAATGTTCTTCTTTAAACAGCCCCCACTACAAAAAATGTTTCTGCCTTCATTTGCAAGAATGGTTAGATGAGAACTCCAACAACTTTAAGGCTCGGATAGAACTAGTTGAGTTGAAAATGGTCTTTCTTGTTCCTTGCCCCAAGCCATGTAGGATTTTAAAAGTGAAAGCATTTTAAATTGAGGTCCAGGGCTGCCAACAAATTATTTTAATAATTTTGCAATCCAGTTAGGAACCTGCTGCAGTTTTTGAATGTGTTTTTGGAAGTAACACAATTTACCCTGCAGTATTTCATTCATTGTAAAAAATAAATAGGAAAGAAATGAAATCTGACTTTTTAACAGCAGATTGTATTTTTTTAAAAATTGACGTCTGTAGCTTATGTCTTCAGATCAGAGAGACTTTTTATTTCCCCAGGGTTGTAAGACTTCACACTTGGAAGTGTGTCTTCACCTTTGGGAAGAAGTGAAGGAATAATTTCTTCCTGGTAGGAACTTCTTTTGTGAGCTGAAGAAACCTTGGGATACCACAAACAAAGATAATAAAATAACAGAGTTGGACCTTGGGAGTCTTCTAGTCCAACTCCCTGCTCAAACAGAAAACCCTGTACTATTTCAGACAAATGGTTGTCCAATCTCTTCTTAAAAACCTCCAGTGTTGGAGCACCTACAACTTCTGGACACAAGTCATTCCACTGATTCTAACTGTCAGGAAATTTTCTCTCCTTGATTAGTTTCCATCCATTGCTTCTTGTCCTACCCTCAGGTGCTTTGGAGAATTGGTTGATGTCCTCTTTTTTGTGAAAGCCCCTTACTGAGGTTGTAACAGTTGTTTTCATTCTTTCCTATCTTTGTTTCCTTGCAAGCTTTTCCCTTAGGATTATGTTTTTCAACTGAATTTTTAAACACTTAAGATATTATTGGGAGAAGGGTAAGAATTGGTTTGAAGGAAGTCTTTGTTATTTGATTCCAATATGCCTCTACTGGAACTCCAAAATTTCTACTTTCACTTTTCTAGTATTTTTGGGGTGGTGGGGGGAGAGATAATGATAGGCTATTGTGCTGCGTGATCAAACAAAACAAAATTCCTGGATCCTTTAAGGGAAGCTCTAGCCCACAATGTTATCTAGTGTTCATTCAATAGTAACCTTTCACTACTGAAATCTTCTTGATTGTTTGCTTTAACCTTCTGGGTTGGAAGCAGTGGTGGGATTCAGCCAGTTCGCACCACTTCAGGAAAACTGGTTGTTAAGTTTCTGAGCAGTTTGATGAACTGGTTGTTGGAAGAAATCATTAGGGCAGAGAACCAGTTGTTAACTTACTTGAATCCCACCACTGGTTGGAAGTCTTTGACATAATTGAGAATATCTCCGTTGATTGGTGCATTTGGATAAAATGCAAAAAGAATTCAGAATGGTAGGTTAATGCTGGAAAGAAAGGAGAGTGATACTGATATTTATGAAAATATCAGAATTCAAATATTGTATTTTTTCCATATTATTTTGGGGAAAAAAGAAGTAGATGCTGTTTATGTTTTGGTGGAAAATATACATGAGGGAATAGAATTAAAAACTTTCTGTCTTTGTGCCAGACCTCTATTTGCATCATTAGTTTGATTTTCTGTAACAGAAAAATATTTGGGACAGATTTCCATCTGCTTATTCACTGTAAAGCCAGTTGAGACCAAAGGCCAACATTTGGTTCCCAGAGTGGCCAAGAGCATAGCTATGAGAACACCACTAATGTGATGGCAGCCTTTCCCTAATCTTAACCAAATTCCTTTTTTTAATGTTAACCAAATTCTTTTGCCTAATGTTAAGCAACTGGGCCTTAAGAAGCATTCAGTCTGCTCTATATAAGTGACTGTAAAGCTACAGTGAATAGTAATAGTCTTATTCTTTGTGAAGATGAGGTCTCCATCAGTGGTGGGTTTCAATTTTTTTTTAGAACCTATTCTGTAGGTGTGGCTTATTTTGTGGATGTAGCTTGGCAGTCATGTGACCGGGTAGGAGTGACCAACTTGTAAAATGTAGTGAAACTCATTTAACAATGCTCTTGCTTAGCAACCAAAGATTTGGGCTCAATTGTGATCATAAGTTCTCTTTCTTTTTTTCTTCCTTCCTTCCTTCTTTCTTTCTTATGTGTCTCGCTTTCTTCCTCTTTCTTTCCTTCCTTTCTCTTTCTCTTCCTTCCTTCTTGTCTCTCTCTCCCCCTTCCTTCCTTCCTTCCTTCCTTCCTTCCTTCCTTCCTTCCTTCCTTCCTTCCTTCTTGTGTCTCTCTCTCCAGTTTTCTTTCATTCTCTTTCCTTCTTTCTCTTTCTTTCTTTCTTTCTTTCTTTCTTTCTTTCTTTCTTTCTTTCTTTCTCTCTCTCTCTCTCTCTTTCTCCCTCTCTCTCTCTCTCCTCTCTCTCTCTCTCTCTCTCTCTCCCTTCCTTCCTTGGGAGGAGATTAGCTATGGCAGCTTGGCCCTGGCTGCGGCAGCCCATCCCAGCCACCTTTCCCTAAACCCGGACGGCACTACTCCTGCCTCCCAGTGTTTGAGCTGCAGCAAGTGAAGTACCACTTCAGCGGCGCTTAAGTCCAGCCAGGCTGCAAAGCATGGGAAGCACAGAGCAGCCATGCCTACAGAAGCAGAGACCAGCCACCACCACCATTACCCTGCTGGTGGTGGTGACATGGACGCATCTTCTGCACCCAGTCTCGTGAGAGGCAAAATGGGAGGTGCCCTGCTGGCAGAACCTTTGGGTGGAAAGCAAGTGAAGGGCGCAATGGCGGGAGAGGCTGCTATCCCCAAAACAAGCTCTTGAGGAAGGAGGCAGATATGAGGCCTGGGGCTCGCTTCCTTCCTCTCAGAGCTGCAGGTGGCAGGTTGCCACCCATTGCAGGTGCCTAGGGTAGCCTCAACCCCTGCCTCCCCACCATCTCCAGGCCCATGCAATCTTCCTGCCAGCTCACCAACCTGGGGACGCTCCCAGTTCTGCTGGGTGGCGGCTCCTTTGTGCCCCATTTCTGGCTGCAGTTGGGCTTTTGGTGGCTCCGCTTTCTCCTGGTGCCCCTTCCCGGCTGGGAGATGATCCAGGACAGCCCCTGGCCAGGTACTGGGTCAGCCAGCAATATGACCTTGATAAATGGAAATTAACCAACTTCTTTTAAACTTTCCATTTCAGTACAAATTTTTCTAAAACTTCTTAAATTCTCATTGAAATGGAAAGTTTAAAAGAAGATGATTAATTTCTGTTCATAAATCGGTGGTCGGATGGGAAATCATCCCCGGGAGCTGAGCGGGCCGACTGTGGCTTTGGGAAGCTGTGAAAGGGAAGCTGAGCCTCCCGCCAGGCACCCCCTTCCCTTCTTGCCAGACTTTTCGTGCTTCCCACCCACCAGCCCTGGCCACCCATGGTCGGCAGAATATGCCTGAGGGCGCTTCACCTCACTGTGATCTGAGGGATGTTGTTGCTTTGGTAGGACATCTTTCCCTCGAGGCCGCACCTGTAGTGTGGGAAGGAGAGTAGTGGAGGCAAAGTGGCCTTTCTGGGTTCATCTGAAGAAGTCTGTCCCCCTCCCCCGTTCCTTCTCTTTGAGAAGCAGTTTGCAAAGTTCTGGTTTTGCAAGGTGCTTGTCAAAGAGAAGGAAGCATGGGCTTCTTCCAACAGCTGAGTCCGGCAAAGGAAGTGGGTAGGCGGGGCAAGCAGGGTGCAGACAGGCGGGGCGAGAACAAGAGCGAGTGGTGACTGGGCGGGGGGAGTGAATGTGGGGGCAGGCCAGGGAAGCGACTGTTCCAGTACGGGGCCTCCGGAAGCCCCTAGTACGCAAACGCACACCAGATTTCTGGCACTGGTACATGCATACCAAACTGCCTGAAACCCACCTCTGGTCCCCATCAATGTTAGTCTCCAGCATTATTTACAAATAGTTATAAAAAGTAACATTCCTAATTATTGCACTTAGAAGTTTTCATACCAAACAGAATGATATGGAAAAGTGGTATTTTGGACAAATAAACTATATATGGAAGGATCTGTAGCATGCTTCCCTCAGTGGTTTGATTCATATTAAATTTGTGTATAAAGACTGTATATACAGATACATATGTTGTATGTGTGTATACACATACACACACATATATGTATGTACACATACACATACACACGTACACCATAGTTTTATAGTTTTCTGCATCTGTTTGCCACCATTCAGTGGTTGTCTAGATTTTCATAAAGAGCGTAGTCCTAATTTTCCTAATTTTTGGTGATCCTGTATTTTTCACCAGGTAAGCTTTGCTCACTGAAGAACAAAAAGTTAATGCAGAGCAGACTACTAAAAGTTGATTTACAATGCAGACTACTCAAAATAATCTATAGAATTTCAGAAAGTAAAGAACATAATCATTGATGTATGTTCATCCTAAATATTCAGCCTACTTAATAAATCTTATAATAATAATAATAGGAAGCGTAAAACTATAATGTGGAACATATGAATCTCTAAGATACGTTAAGAAGGTACAGAGTGTTGCTTTTTGAATATCAGAAACTTGTTAGTCAGTTGTGTGCTTAATAACCAGTATTGTAAAGATAAGAATATTTATATGTGTAGTGTAGTACACCTTGAAAGTAATAGTACATATATGTATCCCCATTGGACTTTTAAGTAAATTATGTCTCTTTAATATTAGGTATAAGTGATTACTTCAGTGTGAGTTCTGAGGTTATAAATCACCAGCATTTCACATTATTCTGGGAATGAGAGAAAATGGGTTTTATAGTATGTATTAAATCCATTGTCAGTGTAATGCAAACAGGAATAAGAGGCATATAATATAAACATTCAATCCACAGTAGGAGGGAAAGGGAACAATGAAATGAAAATACTGTTCTGACAGTTTCAAAATATACTTGAATGTAAACAGTTTTACAGATATGTTAAATAACTATCTGTGACATAAGAAATGGATTTGGCTACTACAATGCTCATAGAACAAGCACTTTCTAGAGTAAACCATATAATTCAAAGCCCAAATAGTTGTGTGACAAGACAACTGCATTTTCTCAAGAACTAAATATATTCTTTTGTACTAATCCTGCATCTTTTGAGTCGAGCAGTCATTAGCATGTTTATAATGGTTCTAATTTAAAATGACATTTTCTGAATTTTATTCCTGAGTCATTTACAAATTGTTCATATTGGCTAAACAAAGGAAACAGATTGCATTTGATACTTAGTAATTTATCTGAAAGAAGAGAGGGTTAATTGTCTGAAAGTTTTTCTTTGTTTGGAAAAGTTCTTGGTCTCCCTCTCTTTCTCCCATTCTTTCTTCCAGAGGAGTGAGGAAAATGAAAAATTAGGAGCAGGGCAAAACTGACCAGTCCTGAAGGGGAGTGTGGAACAGAATTTGAGCTGGCTCAAGATTATCTAAAACAGTTGGTGCATTCCTTAATGATCAAGTGGCTGAGAAGCTCAGCTCTCTCTCAGAGAGCATCTGTGTTAATGTTTATATCTGTGGCTTGTTCTATGGGAAAAGCATGCTTTCTCTTATTTCTCTGCTAAAAATAAAAAGGATTCGAGCATTGTATGAGCTGTTTTTAGAGAACAAAAACATTGGAAAGGTGAAAGGTTTTGTTTTTTAGTAAATAAATTAAAAGAATAAATATCAGGGCAGAATCTTGGTCATCCCCATTTATGAGGATGGAAACAAAATGAGGGGGTGGGTGTTTTAGTTATTGTATGGCATTTTATCTATGTGCATTGAAATGTTCATTAAGGGTTTTTTTAAAAAATAAGAGCCATATAAGCTCTTTTCCCAGCCAAGCTCAGCTTAGATAACAGGCCTGGCAACAACTAAAATTTATATCCCAATATTTGGAAAGCACAGAGTTTCAGTCAGAGGTAGTAATAGTTTGGGAATATCTTAGAGTTCAGAGTGGAAGGAAGCTAGTTTGCAGACTTCATTTTTTGAATGGATTGAAAAAATTATATCTGAAGTGTAACTGAATTTGATTTTAGCATAGAAATATGTCTTACCAAAGAGATACCAGATTGGATATGTGGTTTGTTAAATCTTAATGTGTAATGTTTAGAGGTATTATTGTAAGAGGCAGAGATTAAATGGTGCATGATTGAAGATTCTTCATCTATCAAGTCAGTCTGTTTATCTTCATCTTTTGATACTTTTCTAAGTTCTTCGGTCAAGGGGATTCCCAAAATGATGTTGCCATTCCTACCATAGCAGTTTGGGAGCAATTGCCTGTTTCCTAGTAAAGGGACTAAACACTTTAGCAGGAGATGCAAAACTTTCAAAAGAGGATGGGATGGATGGTTGATGTGTCATTAAGTCTGTAAATCCTTAGGAACTATATAGACTTTTTCTAATATGAACGAGCATGTGCAAAATAATTTTTGTTAATGACTAAAATAATCACATTTTGGCTTCTTTGGAAGTGGTTCCTGGCCTTCTCTGCATATACATGTGCACCGAAACAGTTCATTTGAGAAACATGAAAATAGCTTTTGCTTCATGTGATAGCTCTATCAGCAAACCCTGAGACTTGTTGTCCCTCACTGCTTGCTACATACTGTGGGACACGGTTGCTCAGTGGCTAAGACGCTGAACTTGTTGATCAGAAAGGTCGGCAGTTTGGTGGTTCAAATCCCTAGTGCTGTGCAATGGAGTGAGCTCCCATTACTTTTCCTAGCTTCTGCCAACCTAGCAGTTCGAAGCCATGCAAAAATTCAAGTAGAAAAACAGGAACTACTTTTGGTGGGAAGGTAACAGCATTCCGTGCACCTTTGGCATTTAGTCATGCATGCTGGCCACATGACCACGAACACTGTCTTCGGACAATGCTGGCTCTTCGGCTTTGAAACAGAGATGAGCACCGCCCCCTAGAATCGGGAATGACTAGCACTTATGTGCCAGGGGAACTTATGTACTATAAGGCAGCTGTTTCACTCTGAGTGATACAAACTGAGTAAATCGGCAATGCTGCAGGAAGTTTGCAGGCCAACTTCTGTATGGAAGGTCAAGTTGTTTTCTTGGTGGAATTAAAACTTTACATATGCAGTTTACAATAATGATGAAAATAGGTAAGAGGTGCTTCAGATAATAACTGAAAAGGAAGGTAGGCATGCCAACACAGATAAGTAAAGGAAAATTGCTAAACAAGATTGAAAATATAAAATCAGGCACCTCTGTAAGGAGCAAATCTACTTATGTGGTCACTAGAAGTCAGAAGGAACTTTACAGCACATAACTAATCAGTCTTATAAGGAACATGAGAAAAAAAACAGAAAAGAAAGGGGAACCAAGAAAAAATAATAAAGATGAATAAGTTACAGAGAACCACATTAGGAGATATCAAATAGAGTTCTATTTTACATGTCAGGGAACGGATCTTATGGAATGCTGTAATGTGCAAAATTTTGACATAGCATCATAGGGGAACTACTATGATTTAGAAATGTGTGCAATCTAAATTATGATGGCTTGTTTAATGCTTAATCCATATTTTGACAGTACTTGTGAATGAAGCCAGATCTTGGCCTTCACATTTTTGCATAGTTCATGTATTGTTGGAATCTTTTTTCTTCCATTGTCTCCCCCCCCTTTTAATCTGGAGTTGATTTGTTCTAGATGAAATAAAATGAAATGAAAGCTGACTTAATAAATTGGATGAAGAAGCTGTCTGCATAAAGCAGGGATAGTGCCAACAGTATGGTCTGGATGCCTCTTACTATGACCAGTCACTTTCAGTTTTTGGGCCAGTAAAGTTAATATATGATCTTGTTCTATTTCACTGTGATTTCCCATGGCAAGAATTGATATTACAATTGAGGGAAGTTCTAATTAGAGTTTGCCCCTAATTTAGTAAACACTACTCTGGTCACTTGCATATTTTAAAGTGGTTTTAAGAGTCTTATTTTGATGCTTTGTTTCTAATCCCTTTTGCCTGACTGTCTCTGCATGTGAAGATGGATTGTAAAGTTGAATTAAACAGTAAATAAGATGGGACGTTGATATAGTGACTGTGTGAAATTGATATGATATAATTAAAATGTAAAGTCAATGTTGAAATGGAGTATATGAAAGGAGAAACTTCAGAAATCCTAAGGTATTTTAAAATGTAGTGATCATTCCTTATTGCTCCACTTGTAAATATAGAGTGAACTTTAATAATGTAAACAGAACTTGGTTGTTTTCTTTCAATATAAATACTGTTTTCTTGAGTATGATTTCAAGAGAGATGCTCATGTTTCAGATATTGCTAGATTACTCTCCATAACAGAAACTTTTTTTATTGCAATATAGGAAAAGAGGGAGATTTGATTGACATTTTCTTCAAATTACTGTGAAATATTAAAATATTTCATACATTTCTGATAATTAAGAAATCATTAATGTGTTTGTCTTTTGTGTCTGCGAAATGCCTAGACATTGCCAAGATTGTATGTAAACAAACCATGTTTTAGAAATAATAACAGTCATTATCAGATTACTGTATGAGAAACAATATACTTTTAAAGAAGTATATTTTAAAAAGTGAGCTTTTCATGGCAGTGATAGTTATCAATTATATGGATTGTATAACTGTGTACTTTATTGAGATGTAGAAGGTTGCTTTATTGAGATGTAAAAGGTTGAAGGTGATTTGAAATAATAAGGTATTTAATCATTAGTATTCTTTTAAAACCACATTTCTTTGCATCTAAGAAGAAACTAGGAATATCCTGAAACTGAATTATTTTTCTTTGCTTCTTCCTTCATGCAGAATTTAAAGGGAAAGGCAAAGTTGAGGAATTAGGAAATACCAATATACTTTAGGCTTATGTAGAAAATATAGAACTTTTCCAGATTTTTCCTTCAGTTGGTTCATGAGAATTTATGAGAATTTATTAGTATAATAATTGTTCAATTTTAGGACATGACACCATTTTGGTCTAATATTTAAGAATTTTGGATGAATTTGCCTAATTATAAAGTTTTAGATATTTTTTTCAAAAACCATAAACTCATGAAGAAAATATGTCATATCAGAACAATAAACAGTATAGGTTTCATCTGTTGATTTTAAAAAGAAAAAGCTGATTAGTGTGTGGTATGTAAAAGCTCGTTAGTGTATTGAAAAGAAATTTACAAAGAAATGCACCTTTGTCACTTTATTGTTCTCTGTGGAAATTTCTTATAAGATTCCAGAAGTGCTGAAAATTAACACTGTCTGAATATCCTTAATTCTCTAATATATTTTACACTAATATATGAATAGAGTCGTGGTAATAATAGTGGTATTGGGAGAAAGCTGCTTAGCTAAAATACTATTACTTTATGTAAATATCAGCTTAAAGCCAACATTATTTTTGTGGGGGTGAGGATGATTAAAATTTTGTCTGGGCACAAGAGAGTCATCTTTATAAACTGATAATATCACAGGAAACAAATTATAATGTTCTATTGATAATTGGTGGTTAGTTGTTGATGCTTCTATTATCTGGCCAAAATTCATAAGATTAAATTGTTTGTTTTATGGTATAAGAAGTATTTTAATGCTGCCTTTACAACTTAAAGCCGCTTAATTTTGTTCTTGTTCATTGTTTTTTCCCTTTCTGCTTTAAAAGGATATAATTAGTAAATTGGCTTTTCTGCTAAAATATTATTTGGTGGAAAAGAAGTAAGTGGCATTGTCTTTCCAAAGATGTTCCTATACTCTTGTAGACACAACTTGTAAAAAAGTTTTGCAGTAAGCTTTTCTGACAAATTGGTAATATGTATGCAGTTACAGGACTGATTATTTTTACATAAGACTGGCTGCATGCAGATGTTACACTAAACTATGATTTAGTTTTTTTTTCAAAAAAATAAGCAATAGTGACCCTCAGCAAAGTAAATGCATATTTTTATTGTTTAAGGTTATATTTTAAATGAGTTGAAATTTTTACCTGCTGTGTTTATTAGGAGTACAGAAAGGCCAAAGGATAAAAGGAGAGAGAGGAAGTCAGGAATTGGAGCCATAGTTATCATCAGTTGCCACTTGGATGGCTTAGGACATAGATTGAAACACTAGATAGCTGATTGATTCTTTCTTTTTCTGTAAAGATTACTCCACGTATTGGAATAATGATGAGTAGAACAAAAGACTTGAGCCCAATTCAGAATAGAACAATAACATAAGTCCTCCTGTCGCCAGAAGGTGTGCAGACAACTTAAAGCTCTATTTTGTGACTTGTGTTCATTACAAGTGAGCGGCTGGAAAACAGCTAACACATGATGTTATTGGCTTTTTAATAAGCTGTAGGACACCCCCCCCCCCTAGATTTAGCATACATGTTCCCTCTACTGTCAGTAAGATTGGTTCAATCCACTGTCCAGCAGACAGTTAATTTTACTGTGATTTGCAGCTGGAAAGAAAGTGACAAATATATAGTTTGTTTTCTTTCCCAATGTGCACACCTCCATTCTCCCTCTATAGACACCTGTGCTTTAAAAAAAACCTGTGTAGTACTTAAACTTTTCCCTTGTGATATGTTGGTTTGAATTCCAGCAGAAATAGCTTTATGAAAGCTAGAGTGCTGTAGTAATGAAGGTGCTGGATTAGAAGAAGGGAGATCCAGGTTCAAGTTTACCTTCAACCACAGAAGCCCATCAAGTGACTTTGGGCTAATCACTTTCTTCAGAGCAGTTTAATGCACAAGGTTTGATTCAGTGGTGGGATTCAAATTTTTTTACTACTGGTTCTGTGGGCATGGCTTAGTGGGCGTGGCAAGGGAATGATACTATAAAATCTACATTCCCACCCCACTCCAGGGGAAGGTTACTGCAAACTCCTTATTCTCCCCTGATCAGCTGGGACTCAGGAGGCAGAGAATAGGTGGGGGTAGGGCCAATCAAGGTGGTATTTACCTGTTCTTTGAATTACTCAAAATTTCCGCTACTGGTTCTCCAGAAGTGGTCAGAACTTGCTGAATACCACCTCTGGTGTTGTTGTTGTGTGATAAAATAGGAAGAAGTAACAATATAGGCCACTTTGATTTATACCGTAGTCCAGGTACAAATGTAATGAATAAATTAATGAATGAATACACAATCTTTCCATAATGCAGAGGTATACAAACAATCCATACATAACATGTATAGCACAGGCAGTTTTATTTCTAGTGTCCTCATTAAATGTTTGTCTATCTGTGTGTGTATGTATGTATGTATGTGTGTGTAGGACATTAAAATTTTCCCTACCTAACTTGAGTGCTCCTGAGAACTTGGATGCTTCTTCTATAAATTCCTCTGCAAGGTTAGGACAATATAACTCTGGCATCATTCTTTATTTAGAAAGCTGAATATATTTTTATTCATTGACTGCCTTCAAGTACATCAGTTAATAGGATGCTACTATCATAATGCAGGAGGCATGGCATTTCCTTGAAGCCACATTTTCTGGAAAAGGCTGCTCAGTTTGTCTGTTGATTTCATTTGAACTTTTACTAATACTTTCACCTTTCTTTATAGATTCATCTTGCATGGAAAAACTACTTTCTAAAGACTGGAAGGAGAAAATGGAGAGATTAAACACAAGTGAACTCCTTGGAGAAATAAAAGGTAAACTCTAATGTGGATATAATGTCTTAATTTAGAGAAATAGTCCTCTAAAAAGATTGATGGATGATAAATTCCCATGAATGCTAATCCATCCTTTATATGTGAGTTGAAGCAAATGAGTAGAGGTTCCTCTTGAATGTTTGGTTGTATGTTCACATGAATTTTATTTTGTATTTAGCCTTGCCTCAATGCTGATGAACTCGGTGGAATGAGATTGATTCTGATATCCATGTTGGTGATCTGCTTGGTTTATCTTTCACAAAACATCTGCCTCTTATTAAGTAGGGTCTTGGGAACTTACTGCCACAATATTTTCTTAGAATGAAATTCCCTTAGATGGTGCAGTCATGGGTGGCTATGATAAAACTTGTTGCATTTTTCATTGAGAACAAGAATTTGGGTTTTTGGTTTCATATTTCTTTTGTATAGCCATTTCTTTCTTCCTGGAATTATTAATTGTTGTAGCAAGTATCTTAAAAACAAACTGAAATGGTGAGAGAAAAGAATCCCAAATAAAAGAAACAAAGGTGTGGTCTTCTGAAGAAGAGCTGCTTTTGCACTTTTAAAAATAATTCTTTATTTTAATTCCCCAATTCCTTGCTTTACTTTTGAAGGAAGAAGTTGTTTTAGAGGATAAATGAAGCTCATAATCTTTTAATACATTTGAGTTATGGGAAAGGCTGCTGGGGTTAAAAAAATCATGGGGATTCTTTTCTGCCAGTATCACATGCTGGAACAGTACAACATATAGAATAAATGATATATGTTGCAAAATAGACATGGTTTTAGTATTAGATTTTGTAATATGTGAGCATTTTTCTTTGTAGATGAGACTTTAAAAATAACTTCCCCTCTCCATGGGCAATTAGTCTGTTTTGTAATATTTTATAAGAGGTCTTATTCTGGATCAAGTCAAAGGCTTATTCTAGCCCTAGGTTTTGTTTCCACAGTTGGCAGCTAAATGCCTGTGGGAAGCCCAAAATCAATGTGTAAGTACAAAAACATTATGCAAGTAATATCCCAGTGCTGGACACAATATGTAGCCATTATAATAGCCTATGATAGCCATTGACATCCTTATTTTCCATGAATTAATATCCTTTTAAAACTTTCCAAGTTGACTCTAGAATTTCACCAGATAATTCTCCTGTACATGTCCCAATGTAAAGTCTAAATTATATTGAATATCTTCCATCTCATGGTTTTGATTTGATCACATGTATCACTTTAATTAGCTTTGTGGAATTTTTCTAGGTTGTATTGTATGTTGCCCACTTAATTTGACATGGGCAGCCAGATAAATTTGATGAATAAAATGAATAAAAAATGAATAAAACCTTTTTTCTATCTTACCAATTTCTTTAATTTGCATGCATCTTTTAGGCAGAAGGTGTTCTCAGAGTATTACAGCTCTAAACAGCTAAATGCTAGTACGATTCTGGAGGAAAAAAAATGATTCAAGATAAATAGTTGTTGTGATGAAGGGGATCCTTCCCAGTATACCATGATTAATGATGGACGTCTACACTTTTCTAAAGAGCAGCTACTACTGGTCTAATAGGGCTATTTTGGAGGACAATGGATTCTTCTGACTATTTAGAAGGCTTGGCTATCTGATTAGAGAATGCAGAATTTGGGAAATGTGTGCCAGTGGCTAGTAGTGCATGTCTGTTGCTTCTCACAGGAAACATACCTTGCTGTAGTCCCATTCTATCCCATGTGGATGGCAATTAGGAATCTTAATAGATTTTTAGGAAGTTTTATAGGAAGACATTTGTGGAAGGGTGTATTTGTAAATATACAAATTTCATGGCCTCAACCTCTTGAGCTCTTTATTAGAATGCTCATTGGGTTTGTTCTCAAAACCACTCTGTATCCCAGAACTTTGATTGAAGATTGGAAAAGGATTTCCAATCTTTTTCTGACCTCCTTCTGAAGAACTAAATGTACAACACTGTCCAATTGAGTTTTTTTTAACCCTTTAAGTACCTCTTATTTTTCCTTTAATTTCTCTTTTAATTCCCTCCCTATATTCTTTTCTGTTGGAACCTCTTATTTCTCCCCCTCCATTTTAAACTATTGAAATTTTCATTTTCTATTACTTAATAAAAAGAATATGGTTATTTATGCCCATTAATTGTTTGTTTTGTAACAGCTTACATCAGGGATAGGGTCTGGCTTCTGCTATTGCCAGTTTGCTCAGGGGCGTGGTTTGGGTACGTGTGCTTGATGCATGCTATGCATGCATGTGCAGTAGTAAAAAAATGCATCTGTGGACAGAAGCAAAAAACAAAATGGTGGCGCTTATGGTGGTGTGGATAGAACCAGTTCGGGGGCATGGCAGGCCGAGTTACTACCTACTCAGCCAAATCGCTCCGAACTGGTAGGAATCCACCTCTGTCTTACATTGATCTTAAAACATAAAGTTAATATACATATCAGTCCATGGCCTGAAACATCATAATTAATCTACTGACATGCCCTGTCACGTGTGTATTTTAATTGGCATATAACCTCCTTTAAAATCATTACGATTAAAACGTTACGATTGTTCCAGTAGTCTAACAAAAGGGTGAATTGTGAATACTATCTCAGAGCAACGGGTTCTAGTGTCCATTTCTGGAGGAACTTACTACTGAAACATAAACTGTATTTATAGGCATTGTGGCTTAAATGTCATATGCGGTCTTTGTATAGCAGGTTCTATTTTGGGAGAGACATTGACTGATGTGAATAGCTTTGCCCACTGAAGAAAGGCATTAGCATTGTGAAGTGCTCTGACTACGCAGATGACTTGCAGACTCTTTTTTACATTTCTCCTCGGGTTTTAAATGACTTCACATAAGGAGATATTTTCAAATCAAACCGGTGTGTGGTGGTGGTTATGTGGATTATTTGTAATTTCAGTGGTATAATAATAGTTAACAAACAGGAAGGTTCATGCAGGTTTCTAGACTTTAAAAGCTTGGCAAAGAACTTCAGCTCTGTAAGAGATTCCATCTACAATGCAGGCAAAAAAAAAAATTCCACAATCCGTATTGAATTTCATGCCGATAGAAATAGCACTTTCTCCTTTTAGGAGCTAGGAGAAAGACAGCCATGAACTATAACGAAATGCATATTTTAATTGTGATGCTTTTCTGGAATCATGTTGGGACCACCCTGGGAAAGTTGCTGTGCTATGTTGTGGTTACAAGTGCTACCTCTTGTTTTAAGAGGAGGAATAATTACTCTTGAATTAAGAATTCAAAAGTGGAAAATATGGGTAAGCTGTCAGACATTTGAAATCTATGATAATAGAATACACGAGATCAACCTGAATAAAAGGTTACCATGCTAGTTTGCTTTGCAGTTCATTTGAGATGTGTTGAGATTATTTCTTTTACAGCGCGAAACCACTTTTGGCATGTCATGAGTGTATACAATAGCTTACTTTATAAATATATATCTTGCATATCTATCACAGAAGCAGCCATAGGTTTTTAATTATGCCACTTTGTATGGTTGTAGACATTTCAAAGCTCCCTTTTGTGCTCTGTGTTATAAATGTCTTTTACTTCTTTTGAAGTCTACATGATATACATATGAGCAATTAAAAACACAGCTCAGGCTTGGAGACACTGGGTCTTCTTAATTAAACCTCAAACAAAAGCTACAAGCAAAAAAACCCCTCACTTGTATTAGAGTCATTGTTAACTGCTAGGCTTTAGAAAATAAATATACAGGAAAAAGATCAGTTGGTTCCAATTAGAGAAATCAGTGTAAATATTGAATACAAGGGGCCAGGGGAAACTCCTTAAAATTAATACCAGGTCCTAATTAGTAATATACTACCGGGCATAACTTTGTTTTTAGTAATGAATTTGTTAAAGTGATCAGATGGCCAGTATGTGTATGTGTTTTACGGTTGCTATTTCATAAAAAATTGTTGGGGGGGTATAAAGTCTGCCAAATTTGTGTTGTATTAATATCTATGGAAAAGTTTGTAAATGTAGTCTTTTCTAAATAGAAAGAGTTGGAAAATAAAGTCCTTAATTTTAAGTTAAAACATATATTTAAGTAACATTGCTTACATTTGGTTTAACTTTTTCCAAGATGCATATTAAAGTGAGAGCTGATAAAAGTCGGAGAACTGTATCTTAAACTTCACAATTAAGCACCACTGAAGACAGTATGGAGTCAGGGTTTCATACTGTCCATTAGAAAATATCAAAGGTGGGAATTGATTTAGAACAAGGATATTTTTTTTTTGTATTCATTAGATGATGTGGGCTGGGCATCACATAGCTTGACAAGGAAGGATGTGCCTTCCAAGGTTGGCCTTATTTTTTAAAATGTATTTTATATACATGTATATCCTTGAAAATTATACTTGTCATTTCCTATGCAGTAGCAAGCGTGGCTTTTGTATTTCTGTCTGTCCTTACTGTACATAAAGAAATTCAACCCTGTTCATGGTTTTCCTCGTATTTTCATCCTCTGTATTCATAAACTGTCGGATCTAGAGTATAGCTGATACTTAAAAAGATATTTCAATTAGTCAGGAAAAAAAGTCAGCATGAATTAGCTGTTCAGTAACTAGCATGGTTTCCCACCTTCCCAGGAAGATGTAGTATCATTTGAACGTGTACAGGTAGTCCCCAACTTACGACCACAATTGAGCCCAACATTTCTGTTGCTAAGTGAAACATTTGTTAAGTGAATTTTGCCCCATCTTACAACCTTTCTCGCCACCGTTGTTAAGTGAATCACTGCAGTTGTTAAGTTAGTAGCATAGGTGTTAAGGGGATCTGGTTTCCCCATTGACTTTGTTCATCAGAAGGTCACAAAAAGGAGAACACGTGGCCCAGGACACTGCAACCTTCATAAGTGTGAACCATTTGCCAAGCATCCAAATTTTGATCACGTGACCACTGGGATGCTGCAATGGTTGTAAGTGTGAAAAATTGTCATAAGTCACTTTTTTTCAGTACTGTTGTAAGTTTGAACGGTCATTACATGAATTGTTGTAAGTTGAAAACTACCTCTATTGCACAAGTGAAATTCTCAGTTTTATAAAAAAAGTTCTAATTAATATATGTGAGCTGAATAGCTGTATAAATTTGTAAAACAAACCAATACAGACCACTGCTGAATAGATATATTGAATGCAAATATATTTTTTTTGTTGGTTAGAACCTGACAAATGTGTGTAATTCTCTCTCAGCACTGTGTTGTCATGATCAGGTTGCTCATTTGATGGGCAAAAGATCTTTGGATTTAGTGAAATTTGTATTATAGAAAGAATAATGATGTTAACATTCTATCCATAGAATTATGAGAATACAGAACAGGGAGAAGAGTTTGTTTGCTATAATGGAATAGGGTTTAACCCAGTGCTGATAATCCAGAACTTAAATGCTATTCCATTTCTTCAGATCTATGAATTACATTTATTACTTGAAGGAAGCTATACATGGCCATGTTTGTTTGTGATAGGTACCATGGCTAATTACACAGTTCTGTTGTATGTGGTGAGAATTTTTACAGTGTGCAAGATGAAAATGGAAGTATCATGTTATTATGTGTACAATACATTATAGACTGCCCTCTGAATACATCTTGTGGAATTGGCTGCCAGCAAATTGTAGTTTTATCCTTTGTCTCTTTAAATCTAATTTGACATGTTTGCATTTGAATTATGAAAAACAAATGCTATAGAATAATCATTCCTATATTTGCAGGGGGTGGGTGGGTTATGCTATGCTAAGTCATTATTAGTTTAGCCATAGTTTATTTAATAAATCACAATTGTCTGAGTTCACATGATATGGTAAAACGATTCCACACCAACTATATTATGTCTTAGTGTGTTATGTGGATTTACTCATATTAAGTAATTGTTTTGAAATGTAATATGAATAATTGTCTCATTTGATTTATTATTGGGGCATTAATCATATTTATTTGGCTTCCTTAATACTAAATATATCAATGCTTTGAAAGCTTTGAAGGAAAATAATCCTGGCATTTATAAAGTTGCTTTATAGACTGATCGGTTTGCTTGCTTATGTTTAGAACAAATTGTAATGCCTATTAAGATTTGTTTAAATAGGTTTCCATCACAACAGGTGCACAATTATTTTATGAGTAAAATATTATAAGCTTTCTAAATTAGCCAGGGCAAAATGCAAGTTGCTTGATTAAATAATCAAGATGCACCTGATTTTAAGATTCGAAGTTTCAATATATTTGGAAGGTTTTCTTCTACTCTGTAGAAATTGTAGTAAGTAAGCAAATGCTTACAGTTGCGTTTCACATAATTTGCCTTATATTGTACAGAGAGGGAAAAACTACTAAATTGGAGTTAATACAGTAATAAGATTTGCCGAGTATATTAGATCCTATATTAAAAGTAGGGAAATGTCATGCATAATGGTTTGATAGTGTCCACTTATTTAGAATAAGGCTATTACAATGGGGCTGCTAACATCTGTCTGGTCATTGGAAGGCAACAAAGAAGTGAGATTTTTCCCTGTTCCCTTCTTTGTTGCTGTCTAGTGTTTTCCAACTTTTACAAATCCAGATAAAGTAGATCTAATCCAGAAATGTAACTCTCCAATTTATTAATACAATGCCAATTCTTATTACTACAGCATTGTCTAGTTAGGTCTTCTCACAATTTAATGATAAATAAATAAATACATCTTAAACTCATGTATGTTTAACCATTTTAGGCAACATCCATATTTTATACAGCTCATTATAATGTTTGGATAGGTTTTTACTTGAGGTAAGAAAATATATGCAAAATCATTTGAACTAAAGTGTAGCTGTGACATTTGCAAAGTTGAAGATCAATTCATATGATACATATTTACAATACTGGGCATTTTATGATTTTGAATTGTCACCTGATAGCTACTACTACAGATATCCTTACAAACTGGTAAACTGAGAATATCAGAGAAAGTGTGGCATCAATTACAAAGGCTGTCTTACATCCACTCTATTATGTTGAAAAGACAATATATATATTGTTCTGGCTTGGACTTCGTACATAGGAGCTTAGAAAGTTGCTTTACATCAAATCAAACTGGGTTATTCTTGCCCAATCTTATTTTGTTGATTGGCATGAGGTTTCCAAAGTTTTAACAGAGAAGTCATAAATTATTTATCTATTTATCTTCTAGATTAATAGTTCCTGCCAATATCTCATATCTACGAAGATATACTATCTTACCTATGATTTTCTAAATTCCAAGCTTTTGCTCAATCTTGAATCTACAGTTTCATCCCCAATATTGATAACTGCAAAATATATTGATAAAATAATATTCTAATATAATAATTAAATTATAACCAATCAAATTATCTTAATGGATTGAGTACTGGTGTATATTTACACAAAAATATGCACATTCATACACACATACGCATCCAACAAACACATTTTTTTTCTCTCTTCAGAGTTGAAGAAAGAATCTGGAAGAATTCCAAACCACAAAAATTAAGAATGGAGCAAGGAGGCAACAAAAAATGTAAATGCTGCTTTCTGCCTCTGCATATGTTGAATTTAAATAATTGTGTTGATGCATCAGTAATAGTAATTACTCATAAAAATTAGGGTCCTTATTTTGGGCAGCAATATATTTAAGTAGAGATGAAATTAGATGCAATTTATATTAATTAAGGATAATATGAACATTATGTGAGTGGTTGACATTTCTATTATTTTGAAAGCATGCCACAGTATCTGAAGATGCAACTCTAATGTGACTTTGAAAAGCTGTAGATTGACATGTACCCCTAGAGTGTTCTGTACTACAATAAAAGACACACAACTCTAATCCTATGGCATAAAAATTAATACTCAGGTTTCATTGGGTGATTCAGCTAATGGTTGTAGAATTTATTTTAATATGTACAAGAAAACTGCTTTTCTCTGGACAGTAATTGTGCATTTTTGAATAGATGCAATAAAATTACAGAAACATCTGGAGAGGAAAAACAAATTTTATTCAGTTTTCAGAATATCATAAGGGGTACTTAGATCAATCTCTTAGTACTTTATAACTGAATTTAGATATCAACAGACAGATGAAAACAGCAGTCTGAATAAAGTTACATCTTGAACATAGATAGCCCCTTATTTTGGTTTAAGCATAGATTGGAAAATTAAGGATATAGCTTTGAATTTATCATCAATTTCAAAAACTAAAAATGAACATTTCAAAATAAATTCAGTTTTGCAACACTTATCACATTGTTTCTTTGTGAAGAAAAAATGTATAAAAATCATACCAGATGGATAATATTGATACTGATACATCATGATTGATACTATAGGTCAGTTGTGGGTTTCAAAATTTTTTAGAACCTCTTCTGTAGGTGTGACCTGCTTTGTGGGAGTGGCTTTCTGGCCATGTGACCAGGTGGGAGTGGCTTGCCAGCCATGTGACCGGGTGGGAGTGGTCAACTTGTAAAATGTGGTGAAACTCACTTAACAACGCTCTTGCTTAGCAACCAAAATGTTGGCTCAGAAACTCTGGCATTTGAAGCACGCAAGTCTTAAAGCTGTCAAGTTACAAAACCCTTGCACCCCTAACCCTTTAGAAAGAAAACACAGGTGTGTTCAAACTTGACAGCTTTAAGACTTGTGGACTTCAACTCCCAGAATTCCTCCTCTCGCTGTTCATTTTGATGATGTGTGGACGGGCAGGGGGAGTGAGGTGGAACTGGTTATAAATGGCACTGTAGATTTGTGGAACCTCTTCTATAGAAGAGGTTACAACTGGCAGGAACCCACCCCTGCTATAGATAGTCCTTGACCTACCATTTCTACAGTGACCATTCAAGATTACAGTACTGAATACGGTACTGAAAAAAAGTAACTTATGGCCATTTATCATGGTTGTGACTCTTGCAACATCCCCATGGTCACATGATCAAAATTTGGGCACTTGGCAACTGCATTTATTTACAAAGGTTACAGCAACCCAAAGTCATCACCTTTTGTGATCACCTTTCGTGTGACAAGCAAAGTCAATGGGGAAGCCAGAATCACAAGAACTGTGTTACTAACTTAACTGAAGTGATTCACTTAACTTTGGCAAGAAAGGTCATAAAATGGGGCAACCCTCACTTAACAACTGTCTTGCTTAGGAACAGAAATTTGGGGCTTAATTGTGTTTGCAAGTCACAGACTATCTGAATTTGCAAACAAAATTTCTGAATCATTTTGCGATTCAGCTCCCAAATGAAAAAAAAAAACAAAACCACCAAAATCTGTAGGCCCATCAAAGTGCATATGATGCATACAAATACAATATGATATGTACATGAAACACTGGCACAAATCATAATTGTACATTCTGCCTTTGATCTTTTGAAGTAGAGATATTGATATGTAAGTCTGGGATTTTCTGCATGCTCCATAATGGAGCTAAAGCTCCTTCTTTATGTGGTACATGCAAATCCATGGTCATAAATTCTGTGGTTTCAGTAAAAGATACAGTCGTATCTCCTCTGTCTTATCTCCAAAATTTCTGGGTGGTCCTGTACGTAGTCTTAAATTTGCTTTTGATAGAAAGGCAAGAAGAGCTCAAGGTGTGTATTTCAGGTCTTGCCAAATTATAAATTATCTCTAGTCTTTTCCCTGCTCATATTGTGGTGGTGGGGGGTTACTTTTGAGTTGCTGGTTATATTTGTAAATAACCGAGTAAGCAATAAGGCACTGAGCTGAGATAGTGTGGTTGGAGACCAAGATCTATTTCATTGTGACTTTACATAAATGGCTTGAATTCTGATCAGTTAGGGAAAGAAAGGCATTAACAAAAAAACAAAACAAATTTCAAACATTGCTGCTTAGCAGCTGCTTAGAAACATCTGGTTAAACATATTTATGCCTGTGGTTGAAGATATAATTAGACAAGAACCTTGTAAGAACATGGGTGGAACTATGGTTTGGAAAATGCAGGCCAATTCTTTTATGTGCCAGCTTATCGTGATGTTGGAATCTTCAGTACATGGTTGAGAAGCTTGGTCTCTTCTCTTGCAACATGACCTTCAAAGTACAAAGAGCTTGTGGTTAGTTGGGGGGTGCATTTTTTCATGCAGCTAGAACCACTTCATGTTCTTATAGAATTCAACTTTGGAGAAGGCGGACAGCAGTTTAAGAGCATTTGACTATGTAACATGATGATTGCGGTTAGAGATGCTTCACGTGCGACTTTTTATTTTGCTTTGCCTGTCTTGGCTGAATATAAAACTCACAGAGATTGGTTACAGAAATGGTAATGCGAGTGCTCTCTTTTTGGGGTTGTTATTATCTATTTTTATTCTAGTTAAGCCGGAAAATTCTGGCTTCCTATAACAAGCTCTCTTAATATTAGAAGTGATCTTACATTAGATTCAAAGGGGTTCCCTTGCTTATTTAACAATTTCTGTCAGTGGAATAAATACTCTTGCCATTTTCCATCTTGGTTTATATCCTGAATCTCTTCTGTGGAGCTTCTGGGGTATATTTGCTCTGTGTTTGTGGTTGGTATGCATGAGGGGTCAGAGTGAAGAAAGTGTGAATATATAAGAAGTTTGTGTAATTTTCAGGTGTATCAAATTCATTCTTGGATCCTATCTTTTTGTTCCATGAGCAGGAAATGAATTGAATGGTAAAACATTTTGTTTGTGAAGCTAGTAGTTGATTTTAGGGAACCTTGCAATTACAAACACAATAAAGGAGCGTCAGAGAAACCTCTCTGTGAAGAGCATTTCTGCAGCTGGAGTGTCAATTCCAAAAATATCTATCTCCTGTAGTCTGTCACCTCCCCTCAGATAGTCAGAACATCTGAAACAGATCCTTTTTCCGTTTAAGACCTTAATGTTTGGTAAGACACTATGGAACCAAGTGATCTTTCAACTATGTTAGCCTTTAGCTCTGAAAAGCTTTGAAGATCAAAGACAGCACTTTGAATTATGTTTCAAAATTGCCTGGAAGCCAATGCAATGGGCACAACACAGGTAGAAAATGGTAATTCAGTCTAATCCAGCTAGCCTCACTGCGTAAAAGTTCCAGTTTGCTATTGTATGTCTCAAGCAGGTACAGCCGTATACCTCATATGTTCCTTTTTTAAACAGAATCCAGGATCATAAAAGGACATTATTTTAAGTTAATAATTAAGAGCACGTTCTTTTGATTTATGAATAAAAAGCAAATTGATGGGATATAAATTTGATGTCAAGAGATTGAAATGAAATTAAAAGATTGTAGAAATTGAAGCCAAGCTATCTTTATTTATGTATATTATATATAGATAGATAGATGTATTTATTTTCAGTCTAGGGTATTATATCTTTTACATGTTTGAGATATTCATAATAACTTAGTTTGCTAGTATTTCAGTGTATGTTAAGTATTGGCCTATTTGTTTTGTTACTGGCTCATTCAGTCTGTGCTAATAAAAAAGTTGTCATCAATTGAAAATAAAGTTTGAAATAAATATATAAATTAGTTTTATCTTGCAACATTTTAAAGTCTGTTAACAGGAAAAGATATAAAGAACAATAATTGCTTTCCCTCCTAAAAGACACAGCACACATGGATTTATTTGTGAATTTTTATTCATTTATCTATTAAACCACACATGCCACACATCTCACCAGTAAAACACTTCTGGATGATAGAATCACCTGTATATTTGATATTCTATATAAAATATTTACTTCTTGTCTAGAAGAATGCAACGAAATTAAATTGTTTCAGATAAATCTTATAAAGATTTAAAACTTATTTTAGAAAATTTTAGATGGCTTATGCAAATGCTTTCTCTTGGCATTAAATATTATTTCTTTATTATTTGTAATAGAAACAATGATTTTTTTCAGAGGCAAGCATGTGCTTGTATGATAGGAAAACTGTTCAAATAAATTAAATTAGCAAATTAAAATTGCACTTAAAACGCGTACAAATAGAAATATCAAATAGGACCCATATTTATAATTCATATGTTTCTAAGAGGATAATAACTGATGATGGGTAAAGCGTGAAGTGCCTTACTTAGCAAGGAGCTTTAAAACTGTGAAAAGCAAGCTTTTCTTTAAGGAAATATATAGCATGAGTGGTCCAGGAAAGAAAGATGTGAGAAGCTACATCCAAAGTGCACATGCATTTCTTCTTTGTATAGCAAATAATACAACTATGTAGAATTCCTTTTAAACCAGGCCCATGAAGATATCAAATTCACTCTTTGGTTAACCAGCCTCTATGGCAGACAGCTAGCAAAACAGAATAATGTAACTATTCTATAAAATATGTAGAACTTTTGGTTCTTATTTTTTTGAATCTTTGCACTAAGCCACTGCTGAGTTTTTTTAAAAAGCTGTTGAAAGTTCTAGTAAGAGTGAAGACTACATGGTGGTGAAATGCATCCCACAATAAAATAGTGATAGACTGCTAGTACAAATGTAGAGTTTATTATGTGCATTTCTTGTTCACCTAAAAGCAGTAATTATCAAGTTCTAGCATGAAAAAGGGTAAGAAAGAAACTAAAAAAGAATCAATATATTGCTGTGAATTATACCATATACCAAAGGGTATTTGTAGTCAAAGATCAATCGATCGATCGATCAATCAATCAATCAATCAATCAATCAAAATAGAGCTGGAAGGGTTCTTGGAGGTCTTCTAGTCTAATCCCCTGCTCAAGCAGAAGACCCTATACCATTTCAGACAAATGACTGTCCAGTCTCTTCTTAAAAATCTGCAGTGATTAAGCACCCACAACTTCTGACGACAAACTGTTCCACTGTTAATTGTTTTCACTGTTAGGAAGTTTCTCCTTAACTCCAAGTTGCTTCTCTCCTTGATTAGTTCCCATCCATTGTTTCTTGTCCTGCCCTCTGGTGCTTAAAATCCTAAATTAAAAACTGAGATTAATATGAAAACTACAAGATAAAGGTAAAGGTTCCCCTCGCACATATGTGCTATGGGACAGTGCTCATCTCTGTTTCAAAGTCAAAGGACCAATGTTATCCAAAGACGTCTTCTTGTCATGTGGCCGGCATGACTAAATGCTGAAGGCACACAGAACGCTGTTACCTTCCCACCAAATGTAGTTCCTATTTCTCTACTTGCATTTTTACATGCTTTCAAACTGCTAGGTTGGCAAAAGCTGGGACAAGTAACGGAGGCTCAATCTGTTATGTGTCACTAGGGATTTGAACTGCCGAACTGCAAAAATCTGGCTATGGTTACTTATTGAAAGACAATGCAATGGTATGTGGGAAAGAGATCTACCAAGGAAACAGCCAGATAAGAGTCAGCATAGTCTGCAACTGGATGTGGGTGAGGTAAGAGACTCAAAGAGAATCTCCCTAGTTTCTTAGGCTGTAAAGGAGAAAGGGAAGAAAGATTGTACTTTCAGACTGGCAAAAGTCTGTCAATATAACTTTACAATAAAGTATAATGAGCTCATCTGGCTCTGATATCTATCTGGTTTACCCCACAAGGCCAACATCAATCTTGCAAGTTTCATACTCGTTTCCAAAGAGAAGGATTTCAGGAATGGCTTCCAGTCCTCAAGGAATTCTATCTATCAAGCAGCTGGCAGTAATATTGTTGCAACACCAGCAGCAAGTGGATGCATAGGTGATCAATTTGCAGAAGCCATGAAACAATTAATGGTAATCTCTGGAGCAGAATTTGAACCAACCGACTCCAATGCAATTTGTGGCTCAGCCAATGCTCCTGTGTACCTATGTGAGCTTGCTGAAGAAATTTGGAAAGGACCGTGATCAATTCTGGACATTCATAGTTCAATGTGAAATGGTTATAATAAGCAGGTTGTTGGAATTTCCCACAGATCACACTGATATTTGCTGAAGAAAGCGGCAGCGACTTCATGTGAAAGCTGACTTATGTGACCCCATACAAAGAATCACAGCTAGCTGAGAGATCCAAAAGTGGAAGCAGGGATGGAAGAGAGTAATGTAATGTAATGTAATATAATGTAATGTAATGTAATGTAATAATACAATACAATACAATACAATACAATACAATACAATACAATACAATACAATACAATACAATACTCTCTCTCTCACACACACATATATATGTGGTATGTTGGATATGTTTGCCACTTTGAGTTATTTGTAAAAAATAATAAAGGAGGATACAAATGAAGAAATTGCGAAAGTGTCATAAATGTGGTTGATATTAGGATTGTTGTAATCAAACAGTAGGATAACTAGGATAAGTAGGAATAATGGATGGAAGCTGAACAAGGAAAGATTCAACCTAGAAGTAAGGAGGAATTTTCTGACAGTCAGAGTAATCAACCAATGGAACAGCTTGCCTTCAGAAGTTGTGGAAGCTTAGGGGACGAAGGAGGAGCCAACATTGCGATGTCACAACGTGTGGTCTTGATACTCCGAGACCGCCGTTGACACTTTTGCTGCTGGATAGTCCATTGAGACTTAAACCATCCCGTAGAGATGGTGATCAGGAAGACGAAGCCTTGCTGATCTCAGGGACATCGCAAAGTCCTTGATTGACCCAAGGGAAGCACTTCAAGCCAGTGGTAAACAGGCAGCCCCCAGGCTGATGAAGTTGAGATGAAGTTGAGAAGGAAGGAAGTGAAAAGAGAAAGTGAGTCCATCTGGTGAGGTATTTTTTCTATTTTGTGAAAGACTGCCCAAATAATTTTTTTTAAAGCCAAATTAGATCCTTAAGCAAAAGAATTGAGCGGCGAAATTAACCCTAATTGGATTGCTTTGGAAAGCTTTTTTTTTCCTTTGTAACTATTCTTTGTGGATTGAGGTGCTCGCAACGTTTCTTATTTCTCCTCTTAAAGTGAACAGATTGATTTTTTCTTCTGTTTTTTGTTGCTTTATTCCTTGACTTCTGGATTAAAACCTTCCTTCTTATTTTAACAATTCTTCCTATTACTTGTTATTAAAAGAAACATAAAGAACTTTGCTTCCTATAAGCCAGAGCTAAATATTATAAAGTGAAAAGTAGCAACACTGCCTCTCGCAGGTCAGGGGCTGGAGTTTTTGAAACAACATACTTCTTCTCTTTCCTTCTTTGATTTCACTAACTTTGTAGCTGAAGGGCTTGCAACTTTTTTATAGAAATTGATAAAGAGCCAAGGGCATGAATAGTTTTCACAGGTGCCTTTGAGAACTATTTTGGCAGGGGAAAGAAAGGGGGAAAAAACAGAACCCTTCTCATTTGAAGAGCATAAAAGAACTTGTGTTCAGGTCAACCTAAAAAATAAAAAAATAAATGAGGCCTGGAAAGCTAGAGTGGCAGTATTGGAAGGATATGGGAGAATTGAGAAGAAGTTGGAAAGACGAGTCTTCTGCACAGCAAAAGATGATGGGGTTGGAGCCCCAAAAATTAAAGGGGAGACTGAAAATATAGAAGATAAAGACAAGACAATAGATGAATTTATTAATGGAGTAAAAGTGGTTGAAAGTGGAAAGAAGGGAATATGGAAAAGGAATTCGATGAATTGGAGCTCTACCCCAGATTCCAAGATACAGAATTTAAAAAAAATGGTAATGATGATGGACTTAAGAAGAGAGATTTTTTCAGAAGCATGATTGACAACCAAAGACAAGCTAATTTTAGTAGCAGCTGGAGGGCAACAAGATTACCTGAGAGATCCTTCAAGCAACAAAGTGCGGAGAGAAGTCTTTAAAAACCTTATAAAGGAGGTAAAAAGAAGACTGACACCACAATTGGCAAGAGAGATAAGACTGTTTTGTTACTGGAAAGATACAGGTTGACAATGAAAGTGGATAATAAAAAATTAGTTGATTTTGGTGATCAATAAGTAGGAATTTAGTAACTCTTAGATTGTTATTAAATGTTTATTCATTAACAAATAATTAACTATAATAACAATAATGAAATGATAATGGATACAGCTTAGTGATATATACATGCACTGGAAAACTAGTAAAAGCAATTTGGATATAAATTGCAAATTGTGACTTGGGAAAAAGACCTATAAATTTTATTAACAAATTTTTATTTAGATCTTGTCACAAAGGTGTAAGGTTTTTTTTTTCTTTTTTGGGAGGAGTCTGATAAGAGGAGATGGGACAGAAATAGTAAATGATTTTTAGCCAATTATAATAACAAGGAAATGTCAATGGACATTGTTTAATAATATATACATGCTATGGTATTGGCAAAAGTAACTTGGATATAAATTTTAAACAGTGAGTTGGGGGGAAAAGGGGGGGGAGATTTAGAAACTTTATTAATTGACTTTTACTTAAAAGATGTCATAAAGGTATAATGTTATTGGAGGATTTTTTGAAATAGCTAATGAATGCCATTATGTGGTTGTGTCTTTAAGTATGAATGATTTGGGGTAAAAGCATGTTGAAATAATTGTAGTCAAATGAGAATTGTGGTACATTGATAGTAAGATATACAAAGATTTTGTATATCTTAAAGTGCCAGCGTGCCTCCCGGCCACAAACCAAGACATGTTTCGCTCTATGGCGGGCCAAGGCGGCATGCACTTTAAAGTGCTGGCATACCTTCTGGGCTGGCCATGAGTAAGAGTCAGGTGGGTAGCGGCCAGTACTGCCAGGATCACCCCCACCGCCCTGTGTTTTTGCAGCCCAGGAGCCCCGGCTGAGGCGGGCGTTGCGGGACCGAGTCTGGGAGACCTGCTGCTGGATTCCACCTTGGGGAGCATTCTGTGCCACCCACTCATCTCCTGCCTGCTCCCAGGGGCTAGTGGGAGCCCCCGTGCAATGCCCTCCTCAGCCGGGGCTCCTGGGCTGCAGAAACATGGGGTGGGGGGGTGATCCTGGCAGTACTGGCTGCTACCCGTCTGACTCTTTCTTGCAGATGTCACCGCGGCACGCGTGCCGAGCTGCACTAGCGGCGTGAGGGTCCTGCTGGTGTTGCTCGGCCGGCCGGCAGGCGCCTTGCTGGCTGCTCTCCAGGAGCTGGGACTCCTGCGTCATCTGGTGGGACCTCTTCACCAGGGAAGCCCCGCTTCAATTGTGACTGTTGTGTATTTTAATATTGTTTGTACTGTCTTATTTATCCCCTCCCTTGTTTTATTGTGAGCCGCCCGGAGTCCTTCAGGAGTGGGCGGCATACAAAACCAATAAACGAACGAACGAACAAAGCGCTGCATCGCTTCGTGCTGGACGCGGGGCCCGTTGCTCCCTGGCCCTCTTGCTGGACAGCTGCGCCCAAGGCAGCTTCCTGGGAACTCAACCAGGCGGGCCAGCTTCTGCTTTGCTGCAGGAGTTTCGGGGAGGGCTAGAGGGGGCTCCTCCCCTGAGCGCAAGCGCCCCCGAGGCTGCCCGCCACATGTAGCTCTTCCCGACGTCCCTCTTGGGCCCAACCGAGGAAGTCTTCCTTGCCTTGTCCCGGGCAGCAGGGCTTTAAAGCGGCAGCAGGGCCCCGGCGGCAGGGCTTTAAAGTCCTGGCGCTGGTGCCCTGCCACCACTTTAAAGCCCTGCTACCACCGGTGCTTCGGCGGGGTTTTTGCGCTTGCCTCACCGGCCATGAAGCTCACAGCACATCACTGGTCAGTGTTGATCCCTGGTGATTGTTCCTAAATAAGTTCCTGCAATTTTCTTGGCAAGATTTCAGAGGTTGTTTGCGATTGCCTCCTTTTAGGGCTGACAAACAGCAACTAGCCCAAGGCCAGCTAACTGGCTTTGTGCTTAAAGCAGGACTAGAATTCATATTTTATGTCTTTCAAGGTATCTATCTGTGTGTCTTGCAAAGAGTGATTGCAGTTTTCTTAACTGCTCAATATCATACAGTTGCAATAATGGACGGCCAACAATTATTTGCATGTTTCTTCCTCTGACGAAGCTTTAGAAGAGTCCAATTATCTGGTACAGCCAGATATCTTACTTGATAAGGCTCCATTTTAGTATTTGCAGATCCAACTCATGCTTCAAAGAATTGTTACCTAAAACAGACATAACTTAAACACAAGCCTTCTGTCTCCCACCTTCCCAGAATTTTAACCATCTCCAGATGTGGTGTGAGTAGAATTGCCCTAATCACAGTCAACATCTCAACAGTGCCTCTTGTGAAAGATATTTTCATGGACAGGTCCATGAAGTTTTGTGGATGGCATTTTTTGGGAAGTGTTTTTCCATTCTCTTCTTTCTAAGGTTCAAAGGAGTGACAGGTCTAAAAGCAACTAGATAGCTTTGTGCCTAAAGCAGGACTTGAACTCAGAATGTCCTGGTTTCTAGCCAAATGTCTTTAATTACTTGACCAAATTAGTTCTGGAAACTCCTCAAGGTTTCAAGAGAGAAAATTTGGCATTCTTTTTTTTACACCATTATAATCAACTACCCAGCGGATAACTTTTTTTTTTGCCGAATTGAACAAACACAGAATTTTTAGAAACATATAGATAACAGACAACTTACACACCTGGAAACTGTTGGGAATTACATTTTATGGAACAGCAGCTTCCATGTATTGTATAGTGAAATGTCAAAAGCTACCCAACCCACTGCATTCTGGACCATATGTAGCTTCCAAATGCTCTTCAAGAAGAGTCCTATTACAAGAATCCAAACAAGAGGTTACTAAGATGTGAGTCTATTGCATATGGTGTGTACATCCAGTTCTTTGCGATGAGTTATCAGGTATTTATGTTGCAAAATAAAAGCCTGTGGCTTGCTAATTTCTTTCTTTTTTTCCTGCCCATGCTAGCCACATCCTTGCCCGGTTTAGGGAAGGGGAAAAAAGTCCCGATATGTCACATGACCCTGCTGTGATGACGTGAGTGTGGCACCCCTTGTGTAGTCTCCTTTTTGTTCAGAAAAAAGGCCAACCTAAAATTGAAAAGAGTCAAAAGACAACAGAGATTACCCACATGTAAATAATGATCACGAAATAATGAACAAAATAAGAATTTGTAATTCCCTCCTCCAAATTTTCTTTACTGACTTGGAGTCTGGAAATGGTTTAAATTAGCAAATTTCCTTGATTTGGGTGGAGTCTGTGCATTTAATGAATGACTCACGCTAGACTAAAGCATGTTTGCAAATTATACTATGAACAACTGCAGTATTTAGATTATTTTTATTGACAAAGAACTACAGTCCCCCCCCCCCCCCCCCCGGGAGTGGGAGGCATACAAATGCTAATAAACTTCCAAACTACACAGTAGTGTATGGAAGCCTCAACAATTGCTAACCAATCATGGAATACTGTAAAAAGGTACTCCAGTTATCCAGCTGACAGGCTCTTTCGTAACTGATATACTGAAAAAGTCATTGAGAACTTAGTCATATTGGTTTAGCTGCTTTAAATGAAGACTGATAAGATAATAGAAGTCTTTTGTGGTTGAAGGCCGAAGTCTTTATCTTTATGATACATTTGGGGGTTCTTCAGAGTAGAAAGCTTTTAAAACTGCTGTTGAAGTTAAAACTTAAATTAGATGCCTGGGTATAGAAAGAGGCGGCTTTAAGGACAAGCAAACACAAAGTGACTTTTATCTCAGAAGTTCTTTTATTCAATTGTTACATTCTCTTTTCTAGACCCCTTTTAGTTTATTTTTGTTTTCTTTGTTGTCCTGTTTTTCTGGCATTTGAAAAGTGACCTAATAAAACAGGGTAAATGTTAAATGGCTGCCTATCGCCTGTGAAGTAGAAATATCACCATCTATCTGATGTTTGCTACATTCTCTTGTATAAGAGTTTAATAAAATTATTTCTTGCGGCATCTAAAATTAAACACTCTTTCTTTTATACTGAGCATTCTATTTAAGCTTTTGGACACAAAAACATATATACAAATATATTTTATTAAATAATAATTTACGAATGTAGTGCTCCAACTTTGGTTATTTTTAACATTCCAATTTAATGACATGTACTTATCCAATATATCCTAATCTCCCCCCCCCCCAATTCAGATAACAGTTTTTTTGTTTATTTTTAGGTATGGAAAAAAATGAAGTGCTAGATAGATTTTATGTTTCATTTTAAAATAACAGGGTAAATATTCTATTTAAAACAATGTTAATTGGTTGGAATTTGTTATCTAAGGAAAGATGAAATGCTATTTGTAATAATATGATACCTTTTTGATTCTCTAAACCTATATCAGTGAAATAACTATACTAATCTTACATATCTCATGCTTTCACTCATCCCCTTATTTATTATTTTCAGTGAATTTTAGGTGTCAACCCCTTTTCACTATGACTTGCTTTGTTGTACAGAAACTCCTTAGGGTAAGAATCTCCCAGTTTAAGAACAACCCCTAGCTAAAACTGGAGCTTATTTTAGCAAAATTCAATTTAAACACACAATAATTCAAGTTAAAGACACAATAGTTCATTACACAATCCTACATTTGCAATATTAGCCAAGGTGGCGCAGTGGTTAAATGGCGCAGTGGTTAAATGCAGCACTGCAGGCTACTGCTAGATCAGCAGGTCAGCGGTTCAAATCTCACCGGCTCAGGGTTGACTCAGCCTTCCATCCTTCCGAGGTGGGTAAAATGAGGACCCAGATTGTTGGGGGCAATATGCTGACTCTCTGTAAACCGCTTAGAGAGGCCTGAAAGGCCTATGAAGCGGTATATAAGTCTACTGCTATTGCTATTGCTATTGCTATATTATATAGTAATATTGTTCTGGCTTATATACAAATTTGACTTAAAGGGAGACACTAAAAACAGAACCTGTTTTTAAACTGGGGACTACTGTGTCCGAATAGCATAATATGCAACATTATTGAAATCAGCTTTTATTAATCTTTCAAATACCTTTTTAAAAAAACACTTTGCATTCAGATATCTGTATCTTAGTTTGACTCTGAATGATTATTTGGCTTTTGCATAAAACAAATTTATTAAACAAATTTATAACACAGTTCTGAATCTACCTGTTCTTACTTCTGCATAAGCCCTTGTGTACTCACAATTGCTGTGAAGGAATAGTTCTAGAAGGTTAATGTGAATAAAGGGGAAGTTCCATTAAGTATACAGATTTATTCATGTGGTTTGATTCTGTTTCTTGTAATGGATCGCCTAGCTAAAGTGCTAAAATGCTATTCACTTTTTAAAAAGAAATTGTCTCATTAGCAGTGGAAACTGTAGGAGCAAAGAGGGAAATGTTCGGCTTATATACCTTCTTGCTTAAATAAATATTTTACTTTCAGTTTGTTGATTTATATACGGCTTCCAAAGCAATGGAAATATACAGCAATAATAAACCAAAGAGCTAGTAGTGTAAGGATCTTATTTTTTTAAAAGAATCATCAAATGATGACAGCAGTTAATGTACTACTGTTGGTCTGTTAGAGGGAAGTGTCATCTTTAGAATTAAAATAAAAGGTTTCTGCACATGATATTGATTTTCCCGGTGAGACATAAAAGTTTTGAATATACTGGTTAAAGAGTCAATGAATCAAATTCAGTAAATTTGAAGTTGCTGGAATAAAAGGTCTCTTGAAAAAAAATATATGTCAAATTTAAAGGTCCTTCCTAACTGAAGACCATTTTGCAACAGAGCCAAAGGTTAATAAAATCAGTAGTGAATGTGGCAATTTTACAGATAAGCTATTCACAACAAATGTAGTTACTTGAATAAAAAGCTAATTCAGTCCTAAAATGCCACATGCAAGGAGCTGTGAATAGCTGCTTTTAGGTGCTTTCGGGAGGAGAATAAAATACAGAATTACAGCACTCTTCTTTCCCAGTGTCCCTGGCTGCCTGTAAATTGCTCTGAATGGGACTGTGGGCTGACAGGCTCTATTAAGACAAACTGTCTTTCTCATCGGAGAGATAAAATAAATCAGGTGTTTAGTCAAATTAAAATACTTCAGCTGGAGCAGGCCCTGGGGAGCACTGATCCACCTGACAAATCTGAGAGAAACTCAAGACAGATGTGATCTGGGGATAAGGAGGAACCCATTGGAAATCTGGAGGTGGGGGAGGGTGACATGGTTCTCCCCATATCTTTAGAGTTAGCAGGCAGATCCAGTTTAAACTCAGAAAAATGTGCATGTGTCATGGGTAATATATTATGGAAGCCGGTATTTTTATTTGATGAGAGCCATGGTAAGGATCGTCTTCATCTTTGGCCTGCAAATTCTTCATTATTTTAAAAATAGATAATAGAGATATTCTTTTCAACTTGGCAGAAAAGCTTATTTATTGATAATTTATTAAGAGTATCATAGCACGTGAGTAGCAAAGAGATGATGGTGTGTGGGTGTGTGATTAAACAAGAAACCAATCATAGCAGCTAATTTCTTTGTTTTTTTTATTTGCATTTGTCACTGCAAATAGATTAGTGGGAATGGTGGCTAGGGAGTTAGTTAATTATTGCCATTCCCCCCTCCCTTCCCTGTTTTCTCACTTGAATAGGAAAATATATGGAAGCCTGAGAAACCTGTATCAGTTTTCCTAAAGCCTCTTGGCTTCATATATAAAAAAGGAAAGCAGGGTTAGATTACAGCTGGCTTTTCAGTAGCAACTCTGTACAAGTGCCCTTGATGTATAGAGTGCAAGGCAATTGTGCAGCAGACAAAGTCAACTTTAAACCATGAATGTTATAAATGGTTTTCTACTGGGATACTTATGGCATTTCTGAAATGGCCACAATAACTCTTGAGATTGAGGCTTTAAGACAAAATAAGAAAGAAGACTCTTAAAATTTCTTCTAGCTTAGATGGAAGCCTGATTTGCAGCTTTGGTGCCTGATGTCAGCTCTCCTGCTATAGATGGAAGTACAATTTGTTCAAATGGAACAGGGTTTACACTATGCTGCAGCTAAAATTGACTATTTCCAATCAACATTAAGGGACATGGTGGCTCAGTGGCTAAGATGCTGAATTTGTCAATAGAAAAGTCAGCAGTTTGGTGGTTCGAATCCCTAGCGCCCTATAATGGAGTGAGCTCCTGTTACTTGTCCCAGCTTCTGCCAACATAGCAGTTTGAAGGCATGTAAAAATGCAAGTAGAAAAATAGGGACCACCTTTGGTGGGAAGGTAACAGTATTCCGCACCTTCGGCATTTAGTTATGCCGGCCACATGACCATAGAGGCATCTTCTTTGGCTTTGAAATGGAGATGAGCACCGCCCCTAGAGTTGGGAATGACTAGCACATATGTGCGAGGGGAACCTTTACCTTTACCTAATCAACATTATCTTAGTGCACAGGCTGAAATGTTGGTCAGGTGGGATGCACAATATTCTATCCTGGCCTTATATTTTGCTGCATAACTAGTGCAAATTGAAATTATATTTAAATGATTCCTTGTGCTTCCATGTGAGTTTAATTATACCTATCCCCCATCTCTTAATCCATGGTGCTGCCACCAATTGGCATTCCATGAAAGTCAAAATGGTTTCATCTAAGATGGGTTTAAAGCAATTCATATTAAACCTATTATAAAATGATTAGGTATGTGAAAGACTTAACCTGGGATTTGGACATGCAAAGCCTAACTTCTACTTGGGGCATAGTATATTTTTAGCTAATATAAATGTGATTTGAAGATATGTGTGTCTTCTTGTTTATCATGTTTTCATTTTTCATTTTTTAATAGGATGCATAGATAAAACCATTCTATATGCTTAATACTTTTATGGAATAGGATGATTAATGGTTTGCTCTAACCATTAATGAGCTCTGGCTGAGCTGTGTTAATACCTTGCACCCATTTTAAGGACCTTAGTAAGCTATAATACATTGCATCCTCGGAATGAATGGAATTCTGCTATTTCAGACATTCGGTAGACACTCAGGATGCATCCAATACGTAGTGAGTGACTCAGTTTTAGTACCCTATTAATAGAAGGAACATATTTATTAGAAAAGGAAGAATAATGAAATACTGGAACAGACTAAAATGTTAGCTGTTAATGTTATCCTGGTACTTACTATTCAATCTTTATAATGTATTTTTTGGAAAAAGTTGTGGAATGTATATTTTATTCCTGATATCTAAAATTGGATTTGAAACTGTTCATGAATATTTTTTTTGTATCAATGTTTAAAACGTTGATTGCATACCTTTTTTTCTAAGTATACAATGTGGAAAGATGAAATGAGATATGTTTGAAAGTAGAATTCTGCTTTTCTGGTCTAAAGGAGGAGACTTTCCACAGGAGATATGTTAGCTGGCTTTGATTTTTTCCAGTTGCAATTGCTAATCCTTTCCTTTTAATACTTCATTAGTTGTTCAATTTAGTTTCTGAACTCCACTTAAATTTCAATCCTGAAAGCGTAACATTGCTATTGGTACTTATACTTATGTACACTATAACTTTTGTGTCTTCTTTTTTTGTACAGAATATGCTAAACAATCTTACGGCTTTTCATGTGTGGCATGCACTTATTTTGTTCTAGATTAGAAGATAAAAAGAAAAAAAGTCTTTGAAACTAAGTTGTTAAACTGCTGATGTTTTAGAAATATGTTACTTGGTACACAAACATAGTTTAAAAAATTCTGATTTCAAGGTTAACTTTGACAGTATGAGAACATAGCTCAAAACCCACTAAAAAGTAGCAATGTCCTTGATTGAAACTTCACTCCTTATTGGAATAGCCAGGCAGTTTTATTGGTACCATAGTGGAAATACATTGCTGTTCTCCTCAAGTTGGGGGTGGTGGTTGTTTTTTGGTATCTCAGTCTACCCAAAAGTTCTGAAATGATTATCCCCCCTCCAAATACTAACTAGGATTGTCCTAGTTAATTTTTGCTGCTTCTTGTTGGGGCTGAAACTTGATAACTAAATTAAAAGCTGACAGATGCTGGGCTATCATAACAACATACCGATAGAGTCTAAAACTACCACTGGAAAATTACTACTGTATAGATGTCTATGTAAGCTTTTGAAAGCATTATTAGCTTCAGATACATCCTTTCTCATTCTTAGCGCTTCAGAGAGTCTTGTAGGTATTTTCAATATATCCATGAAAATTTACATCAAAATTGTTTTCTGAAAACTACGACAAAAGAGTACATAATCTGATAATTCTGATATTAAATCACAATTTAATAAATGAACTATTGATAATTCTAGATAGAACAATCAGGTTAATGCAAATGATTTCCAGCTAATCCTTTCTACATCTGGCATAGGTGTTCATGACCCACATCAATAAAGCTATGTTGAGATTCTGGGCTGAATTGTTATGGCCCAGGTTTTGTTTTTGTTCTGACATCAAACAAAAACTAGACCATGGCCATTCAGCCTGAAAGCTCAGCAGTGCTTCAATTGCCTACTAATTTTAATTCATTATAATTGTGCTAAAGTGAATCACTGCAGTTGTTAATAGAATCACGCCATTAAGCCAATTGGGCTAACTGCATTGACTTTGCTAGTCAGAAATCATCTGGGAAGGTGTCCCTAAGGTTCTTTTTTCAAGATGCAACTGGACATTCTGGTTTTTCTTTCAAGATGTTTTGCTTCTTCAGCTTTAGTTCTAAAGAAGCTTCTTGGACGAGAAGCAAAATGTCTTCACAGAAAAACCAGAGAAAGCCCAGTTGCTTCTTGAAAAAGCACCTTTGGGGACAGCCATGACGTGGATGACTGAGAATCTTCATAGACACCTGGGAAGGTGGCAGAGGATCACATGACCTGGGATGCTTTTGTAAATACAAGCCAGTTGCCAAATGCCCCCAAAATAAATCACTTAACCGTGGTTATGTTGTGATGCTTGTAAGTGTGAGGACTGGTTGTAAATCACTTTTTCCAGTGTTATTGTAACTTTATGATTTTTAAAAAATCGTTGTAAATTGAGGACTATCTGTATAAACTAGGTTCAGTTTAGATAGTTGGCTTCAATCCTACTGAAGGTTTATGTTAGAGATATTGAATATATTCTTTGCATGACCTATGTAACAATGTATTCATTTCCTGTGAATGCTGGAAATCTTTAAAAATAGTAGTCCAGAATTTATTTATTTTTTAGTAAACAGGGTTGTTTTGCATTTTGTTTATTTAAAAGTATTTAATTGGGGAGGATGACATTGTATTACTGTTTTTTGTGAACAGAAGTAATTCATTAAAGAGCCATTACACTTAAGTGGAAGAGAAAAAGGAACCTACCAGTGCAAATTACCTAATTAATTTTACCTCTTTGTCAGAAGGGAGAAATTATCTGCTTTCTCTTACCAGATGATGGTGGAAGATTCCTACCTCTGAAAAACTATATATATATTCTGCTACTGCGTTTTTCAGAAATAAATAAATTTCTGAAAAATAAATAAAAACACACACACACACACACACACACACACACACACACACACACACACACACACACACACACACACACACACACATATATATATATATATATATATATATATATATATATATATATATATATCTGTGTGTGTGTGTGTGTGTGTGTGTGTGTGATAAATAAATAAAGGGAGACTAGTATAGATCTATTTCAAGCTATTTAGCTCTCATCAGCTAGCCATACCCTTACTGGGATTCGAACCTGTGCTGTATTGCATCTTAGGCAGCTGTGTTAACCATTAAGCCACAGAGTTCGACTCCTTATCAGCTTTAAATATTATATATATATATATATATATATATATATATATATATATATATATATATATATATATATATATATATATATATATATATATATATATATATATATATATATATATATATATATATATAAATATTTAAAATATTTAGAATAGAAATAGTTTTGTCCTTGGATTGTTTATTTGTCTGTTATTTATGCCTCGTATTTTGTTTCTCCTTTAGGTACCCCTGAAAGCTTAGCAGAAAAAGAACGACAGCTCTCTGCCATGATTACCCAGCTCATCAGTTTACGGGAGCAGCTTCTAGCTGCCCATGACGAGCAGAAAAAGCTGGCAGCATCACAAATTGAAAAACAGCGGCAGCAAATGGATCTCGCTCGCCAACAGCAAGAACAGGTAAATGACAAGATACCAACATCTAAAAACATTGGGGGGAAAAAACTTACTAGAACTCATCTTGCACTCAGTCCTAATTCGAGAGAGAGAGAGAGAGAGAGAGAGAGAGAGAGAGAGAGAGAGAGAGGTGGGCTTATAGATTTAGAATCTAACTATAGATTTGGTAATCTATAGTTAGATTCACAGTCTAAGACTGGTGGAAACGTAAATATTCAAGTTCTATTCAAGGACCTAAGAATTATTAAAGTAGCATCTAAGGCAGTGTTTCTCAACCTTGGCAACTTGAAGATGTCTGGACTTCAACTCCCAGAATTCCCCAGCCAGCGAATGCAAGTTGCCAAGGTTGAGAAACACTGATCTAACGATATAGTTAGCTCCAAGCAAAGTGGGGTTTTTTGGGGGGTAAAATTAGGGTATTCAGATCCAATAAATTCAATATTCATTTTGTAAAATTAGGGTATCCAAATTCAATAAATTCAATATTATCAAGTGTCAAGGAAGTCCTTTACAATATTGTTTCAAGGGCTCAAATCATGATTGTTATAATCATGGGTTTCTTTTTCCATAAACGTTCAGCTTTGATCTGCTAATCCCAATAATACTTTGTAATTTTTCCAATTGTTTTTCCTCAGTCCTGGGATCACTAGGAATAGCAAAATCACAAATGAAGAATATGTGTGTCAGGATAATGTTGCAGGACCCAATCTGGGTCAGTCACCTGGGATCAGACATTTAGTTTTCTGAGCTTTTGGACTTCTGTGGGAGCCCATCCTCAGGGAAGTTCTCCCTACCAGAGTGCATCAGTAGAGAGAAGTTCTCTGAGGAAGGGCTCCAGCAGGAGTCCAAAAGCTTGTAAGATTAAACCCCTGGTCCTTCTGACTAACCCAGATTGGATCCTGCACACTCTCTTCTTTTCAATAACTGTTATATCAGCCAAGTTATTAACAAAAGGTGCCTGTTTGTTTGGATCTTAAAGTCCCATAAGATCCTAACCCACCCATTTCTTTATCAACTTGATGGTTCCAATCAGTGGTGGGTTCTGGATCCTGTTGCAACTGGTACAGTGCAAGGTGGCGCAGTGGTTAAATGCAGCACTGCAGGCTACTGCTAGATCAGCAGGTCAGCGGTTCAAATCTCACCGGCTCAGGGTTGACTCAGCCTTCCATCCTTCTGAGGTGGGTAAAATGAGGACCCAGATTGTTGGGGGCAATATGCTGACTCTCTGTAAACCGCTTAGAGAGGCCTGAAAGGCCTATGAAACGGTATATAAGTCTACTGCTATTGCAATGGGGCCTGGCATCCTCCACATGAATGTGTGCAGTGAGTGCATGCATCCTTACCTCCTGTGATACTCCGCGATGCCTCTGCTATTCTCCAGCTGCTCGGTGGAGCATCACGCAGGCGCTGTATGCTCGATGCATGGGCGCAGAAGCCCCGAAGAGCTCAAATACAGGGAAGGAAGGTGGGCTGTCCGGAGCACCGTACCAGAACAGTACACAGTGCTCCCAGCAGGCACTGGTGCACCTGTACCAGGGTGTACCGGGCGTAACCCACCACTGGTTCCAGTGGTTTTTACTACATTCAGATCCAAACCTCTGGCAATTTTGAAAGAATAATTCTGGCAAATCAATCATGATGCAGCTTGTAGCCCATTTGTGAAATTTTGCTGCAGTCACTGATAAAATGGTCAGTTGTTTTATCCTTTTCACTACAAAGGCAACATTTGAAGTTGCTTGTTACATGTTGAATTATCCTTCATGCAATTAGTTGGCAAAGTGTGTTGCTAAAACAGAACCTTCAGGGTTTTTTTTTCTTAACACTCCTGTTCTTAACTAACTACATATAGGTTTTGTATTATTGCTATTTAGATTCTTGTTAGCCACTCCATTTCTACTTTCTAAATCTTAGAAAATTACCAGACTCTCCCACAGATGAGAATGATGTGGGTTATGCTGCTTTAACACACATACACAAACACGTACAAGTTTCAAAATACAAATTATAATCAGCCATGAAAGAATGTCTTGTTGAACCTAATAGGAATGATGGTTAATAGTTTATTAGAATTACATTTTTCCCTTTCTTAAGAGTTGAGTAAATGGTCCCACAGACTTTCATTAATTTGTGTCTGATAGAAGTAGATTACTCCTCTAGATTCCAATATTTCTAAAAATAAATAGTTACCATGCTCTAAGACTGTGTTTTCTACTTGTTCATAAGATAATTATTAAATAATTTAATTATATTTGACAATTATATTAAATAATTGTTAAAATAATTGGTAAATTATTTAATCATTTGAAGTTCAAAGAAAATTGAAACATACGAGAGGCATCTACATAACCATTAGAAATTTTGTGTAAAAAAAATGAAGAACAAGACACACCATGAGTTCCTTGGGCATTCATTCTAAATTAATGTGCACTTTTTAGGAACCTGACTTTAAACCAGAATTATAGTTTCAGTTAAATATGTTTTATAGAGTATATACCACAAAGTATGCTCTGTTGATTTTAATGAGTTGTGACGTCTGGTATTTTATGTGCTTGAATATTTGCCCACATGTGAGGAATACGGGCTCGTCCCTAATGGAAAATAACATAAAGGAATACTGTAAAAAATCAGAAGTTAGAATGTCATTTAGCCATCCAGAGATGACACAGTAATTAACTATTGACACTTGTGAATAAGCTAGCACAAATTAATCTTGACACATTTGCAGACGAGTGATATCTTACAGTGAACACTTTGTAATTATATTTCAAAATGAAAATTAAATGACACTTAAAACTAGGTTGTCATGCTCAATGAAGCGAGCATGTAGCTCAACCAATTCGCAAATAAAATTCAGGAGTTGAGCCACATGGTGCTCCTCTGCCATCTTTAGTGGTGTCAAGCCCTGTACATTGAGATTGCACTGTCGTAATTGCTGTGTAGCGGGGTGGATTTCTTCATTTCTCTCATTCTCCTTAATCACAAACACCATCAATATTAGATGCTGTGTGACTACTTCACTGGCTTCCATAAGGATATGAATATTCATTTGCTCATATATTGTACTGATAACTGCTGTGAATGGTGTATGGATATCTAAACTCTAATAAAATCAGCTCCCAAGATTTATAAAGTTTTGGTCATAGCCTGGATACAAACTTTTAATATGATGCCTATCTTTTTCATTCACCTGTCCCATTATGTCCTTAAAGAATACTTACAATAACAAGATGCCACAATGAGAGTAAATATCTTAAAATATTAAAAATATGGTAAAAGGCAATATGCAAAAATATGGCATCAAGCCCTGAAAGTCTTTAAAGTCCCAAAGAATCTGATGATGTACAGCTCTGGGAGAGGGAGTCTTATAACCCCAAGACAATTGGAGAAACTTTGAACTTATTTTAAAAGTTTGGAAAAAATAATTCTATAGCTTCAGATTCAGGAGTGTGACTCCATTTCTGTGTATTTTATCAATATCAAATAAAGCCCTATAATTAGAAAAGAGGCTTGTTAATGACAAAAATAATAGGTTAGCCTATTCTTCCATATGTGGGAAATTCTTTTTAACTAGCCTTAGGGACAAAAAGGCAATCCTCTTTTGGTCTACAGAGGCTACAGAATTCAGTGCAATCTGAATATATAAATCTTATCTAACATCCTTCTTTCTCAGTTTCCTGTGCTGTGTCTTTGGTAGAATCCGAGATATATATACTGGAAAAGAACATCAGTTGTATTGTATTGGGCATTATACTTGCCCATTATACAGTACATCCTATATCTTAAATGACTTATCTCACATGAGTTGTTATGGAAACTTTTTTTGAAGAAGTGATGCTTTGTCTGCCATCTTGAGGTTCTGGAGGAAAAGCAGGATTAAAATAAGTCTACTAATAAATAAAATAAAGTAGATGAGGATACATTGCATTGTGTATCGTCTACTATTCTACTTGCTGATTATTTTCCCCTTGTGACATTCGGATTTCTTGCTATCCCCAACCTGAAAGTAATTTAAATTCAATAAATTGAAATAGTAATGCAACTGAAACATAGTACCATAGCTTTAAAACAGTTTCTTTATTTCAGTGTATATAACTCTGAACAGCCAACAGATATGGTCACATATCTAAAACTCCGTGAGAAACCATGATACAATGCCAAATATATAATTCAAAGCAAATGCAGTAGCTGAGAGTAAAAAGCAACGTAATACTATAAAACATTATTGTAAAACATAAAAAAGTGATAACACAATAAAGTCAAACAATAGCAATCGTAATTATGGATATTGTGTTTGTATTATAGGGGCAATATGCTTCTCTACTCAAAATATACCAAGCATAGGATAGGAAGTGAAGGTAATGCTAAAAATCAAGCTGAAAGAAAAATAAAACTTTGCCAAAGTAAAAAATACATATATAGTTTCCGGTTCCAGGAGAAGGTTTTTCCAACAGTGAAGTTATAATTAAATGATGTATACAGGTATATTCACTTCTGTGATATACTGTAAAATATGATTTAAAAATCTGCTTTGGATAGAGAATTCCAAAGAGTTCACCATGACTGAGTTGCAACTACTTCACATAACTCATTTCCAAGAATGTAATAGCTTGTGGGAATGACCTTGGGAGATCAGGGAATAGATGCTGTCTAGGAAACAATCAGATAAGAGATGGCACAGCCCACAGCTGCACAAGGGGTGGAGAAAGAGGCTCGGAAGGAACCCATTGTGCGTCAACGTTCTCAGAATGTAAAGGAGATGGAGGGAGATTTGTATTTTCACACTTGCAAGATTCTGTTAATGTAGCCTTACGTTAAAGTAAAATTAGTTCATCTGGTTGTGTTTCCTATCTGGTATACCTTGGAAGGCTGACAAAGAATGAGATGACTTAAAATGGTGCTGCGCCCTGCTCACCTGAAAGAGAAGGCCCTTTGTCTAAACTGCTCCTGATTAAAGTGGCCATTACCTGATGGACAGTTTAAAAATGTAAATTAATCAATAAAATGCACGATGACAATGTTTTAAAGATTGGGTTAGTAAGTAATATCTTTGAAATGTTCTTGGGGTGTTGTAGTTAACTCACAGAAGAGTAAGATTCAGTGTAGCAAAGCCTGTATATTTTAGAATTTATCAAGAGGACTTGGTTCTCTCTGAATAATATTGAATTTCAATATCTCTATTTTAATTTAATGGAAATTTTATTTCCAATAGATTGCAAGACAACAGCAGCAACTTCTGCAGCAGCAACACAAAATCAATCTCCTGCAGCAGCAAATCCAGGTCAGTATGTTTTATTGCTCTCTGCTGATTATATTCTTAAATTCTGTTTAGAGGGAGGGGAAGCTTTAAAATAAAATTGCTTCTACTCTACTAACCAAAGCTTCCAAGGGTCTGCTATTTTTTTCTTTTTAATAAGGGTGAAAAATATTTTGGTGGAAGTTATATTTTCCAATAAACAGCTTTTGTTTGAAGGATATCCATTCATTTTAAATTTGACCATATAATGCTAAGGTAAACAGATAGTTTAACATATGCTCCAGAGGAAAAATAGTGATTCAGTTGTTGTTTATGGATCACTTTATTACAATGAAGACTTAAGAGCTTTCCATTGATAGAGTTATTACAGAAATCATTTATAGCTCTTGCTGGGTAGGTAATACAGTAAGTGTTGAGGGCAGGAGCATTTTTGTAGGTGGCAGATGTTATTGTATATGTGCCATGAGCACCAATTCCAGTTTTGATTTTGTATGGAGGAAGAAATAACATTCATTCCAAATAACATTTCAAATTAAAAAAAAACCTTTACATTAGGCTTACCTTCTTGAATGTATCCAAAGATAAACAATATAAAGGGTAATGTCATTTTAGTGAATAACTGTTGTGGTTATTGCTTTTTCTTTCATAAACGTGTCACATCATGGCTATTGAAAGTTACCACTACCAACAAACCTTTTAAAATTATTATTATTATTATTATTATTATTATTATTATTAATAATAATAATAATAATAATAATCACAAACCAGCCGTGGTAATTCCAGTGGTAATCGGCACACTGGGTGCTATTCCAAAAGCACTGGAACTACATTTAAAACAGTTAAAAATTGACAAAATCACCATCAGTCAAATGCAAAAAGCCGCACTGCTTGGATCTGCACACATATTACGAAAATATGTTATGATGTCCTAGGCCCCTGGGTGGGGCCCGACTAGTAATCAATGTCAAATCTGGCGAAACAACTGGCCGCTGTGATACAATTCTGTTGTTGCGATAATAATAATAATAGATATTTAGAGAATGAAAAACTCAAGATCTTGTGGGACTTCAGAATACAGACTGACAGGCACTTGGCCCACAACACACCTGACATAACAATAGTTGAAAAGAAAAAAGTTTGGTTCATTGACATTGCAATACCTGGAGATGCACAAATTGAAGATAAACAGCAAGAAAAAAATCACAAAGTACCGGGACTTGCAAATTGAAGTTGAGCGACTGTGGAAAAAGAAATTGTGTGTTGTACCGATTGTAATTGGAGCCCTTGGAGCAATACCTAAAGGGCTACCTCGCTATTTGTAAATTTTAAATTTATGAGACTTGAACATTCTGATTCTACAAAAAACCACCCTACTTGGAACAGCTTATATCCTCCAACATTATCTTAACAGTTCCTAGATCCGTGATTAGGACTCGAGCTGTTGAGCTACCAATCAGCCCCAAAGGCTGTAAATCTCACCAAAGATTAACCACGCAATAATAATAATAACAAAACAACAAAAAACTTCCTATTGCATATGATAATGCACTGTGAGTGAAGATGTTGGAATTGGAAGCTCTTTGGCCTGATTCCACAGAATATTTTTATGTTTTTGTGTAAAAAGGTGCAGTCTAAATTTTGTATTTGTTTTTATGACTGAGAATCACTTCTCTACTCTAAAATGGTACAATCCTGGAAAGATGGTTACTTGTGCAGTTTCTCAATACTTGTTCAGTTCTAACACCTGCTTTATTATGGGAGGATGAATGGATTCTTCTTGTTCAGATGGATTTTTTTGTAGTCCAAGAATTTGCTGAACTGAGAGTAAAAAAAAAATTGTCTACAATTTGCATAGTTAGTTGGATACTGTTGCTGGCATTATAATATGCCTTCTGGTAGTCATTCTAAAGCAAAGAACAATTTACTTCCAATGGCCACTATGTTACAGAAAGTTATAAATAGGTAATTTTGTCTTCTTTTTGGAGCCCAAAATGTCCATTGCTAAGCAAGGCAGTTGTCAAGTGAGTTTTGCCTCATTTTACAACCTCCTTTGGCACAGTTGTTAAACGAATCATTGCAGTTGCTTAGTAACACAGTTGTTAAATGAATCGGCCTTCTCCATTGACCTTGTTTGTCAGAAGACTGCAAAAGGCGATCACATGACCCTGGGATACCTCAACCATCATAAATATATGTCAGTCGTCAAGAATCCAAATTTTGATCACAAGACCATGGGGATATTGCAGTGGTTGTAGGTGTGAAAAATGATCGTAAGCTACTTTCTTCAGTACCATTGTAATTTTGAACAGTCATTAAGTAAATAATTGTAAGTCAAGAACTACCTGTAGCTGATTCCCTGTTTATTGCCTTGTATTTTGTATTTGCAAAGGTTAACAGATATGTCACTAGGTTATTGTTGTTAGTTGTGAAGTCATGTCTGACCCATCGCAATCCCATGGACAAGGTTCCTCCAGGCCTTCCTGTTCTCTACCATCCTCTGGAGTCCATTTAAGCTCACACCTACTACGTCGGTGACTCTATCCAACCACCTCATTTTCTGTCATCCCTTTCTTCTTTTGCCCTCAATCGTTCCCAGCATTAGGCTCTTCTCCAGTGAGTCCTTCCTTCTCATTAGGTGGCCAAAGTATTTGAGTTTCATCTTCAGAGCAGTAAAGAGCAATCAGGGTTGATCTCCTCTAGGACTAACCGGTTCGATCGCCTTGCAGTCCAAGGGACTCAACAGCACCATAGTTCAAAGGCCTCAATTCTTTGCTGCTCAACCTTTCTTATGGTCCAACCTTCACAGCCATACATTGCAACTGAAAAAAACCATAGCTTTGACTATACACACTTCTGTTGGCAGGGTGATGTCTCTGCTTTTTAGTATGCTATCTAGATTTGCCGTCTAGATACATCAGTAGGACCAAGTGGCAATTCCTCTTCCTAAAAACAACTAAATTGCCTCCACTCTATCTTCTTCTAACCTTGTTTTTCCCCACTAAGTTACAGAGTTTAGCCACTGCCAAACATATTGTCACTTTCTGCCAATTCAGTTGTTGAGGGCCTGTTTAGAATAAGAAGCTTCTGTGGATTGCCTCTCTTTCTTGTGTGCATTGGGAAAACTCATTAAAGGATTTCTAGCAGGTTAAGCATTTCTCCTTCATGATATGTTTGCCAGGATTCTGGGGGTTGTTTCATCTTCTCCTGGAGCATCTTGCAAGGAATTGCTTTAGCTGCTATCAAAGCTGCTGGGTCAGTGCCATGAAAACAGGTTTAAGAGAACGGCTGCCATACTTTTGTGTGGTTAGAGTTGTAATATGAGACATATTTAATGTATTGTTTGTGATTCACAAAAGACATCAGGTAGATTATGTTTAAGCAGCTCATTACAACCAACATATATGGGACTTTTTTAAAATAAGTTTTTTTTAAAATCGAATAAGGAAAATTGAAATAACTTTAAAATTAGAAGCTCTACCCAGAAAAGAATCAGTTGTCCCCAGTGCTTAAGCCATAATGCTTGAGCACTTCACATATTTTAGGACTATGCTTTCAATGGATACATTTTAGGAATGTATTTCACAAAGAGATAAACATTCTTCAAGAGACAGTGTTTGTACATATTGCTTAAATAAGTAGCAACGTTATTGTAAAGCCTAATACACTTTAAATAGAAGGAAAATCTATGATGCTACCACTCTGTCTTCTCAGAATGCTTTTGAAAAAGCACATTTAAATTTCCTATCTGCGTCTGAAACTAAGTCATGCAGTTGTTTGGATGCCTGGAGTATATAACTAGTTGTATTTCAGTACTCCCGGATTTAAAGGTGCATTTATTAAGTATTTGCATAAGTAAATAACTGCTGCCAAACATTTGTCAACTGGCAAAATATGTAGGTCATTAAAAAAACAATTAAAGCAAATATAAGAAGCTGTTATTGGTATTTCAGCCTTCAAAAGTTTAGACATAATTTAAGAATGAGAAATCAACCAGAATGAAAATGGAAGATAACAATACATGTTCCATGTACATTTTTATTCAATGGGTAATAAGCTAAAGAAAGTCACACATACTGAAACCACCCTGAAATTAATATAATTTCATAACAGATTCCTTTCTTGGCATTTAGATTATAATTAATGATGATAATATAAAATATTTATTAAAATTTTAAAGGAGTCAAATTTCAACACAATTTGGAAATACGGCACTATCAAAAATGTTTCTGACTCTTGGCTCTGCATGCAGACCAAACATTTGCAAATTACTTTCTGAATTAAAATCTGCCTGATGAGCATTGGTGCTGGCAAAGGAAGCCACTAGCCTTTTTCAAATGTTAATTCTGGATTTCTGCCCTGTGGTTCATACTTTTTAAGAAGGTCTGTAGATAGAGCCTGTCCTACTCAAGCCAATTGTTTATTAGTGTTTGGACTTTGTTGTGACATGGATGTGAGGCATGAGGTGGGGGGGGGATAAATCACTTGTGTTTTTTGCTACCCCCCTTTTGTCTTTCTAATTCTGAACTCAATTGAAGACACATTTGAGGAATTTGAATTTGATCAAGGAAGTTATTGTCTTGGGGGGTAAGGTTCTAGTGATGGAGGCATGTGAAGATCTGCAGGGACAAGCATGAGATGCTCAGCAGGAGTGAGCCAATTTAATCTGGGACAATATCTGCAGGAGATGAATTAGTTAGGTAACTCAGTCAAAGGGGTGAATCCTAAGAACGTTGGAGAGAGAGAAAAAAGGTTCTGTGTATATCTTATTCCATGGTTGGTTGGTTGGTTTCTGTAGGTATTGTGATTTGTATTCAACCCTGTGTTTGTTCATGTTCAGATAAGGTCACACGGATGTGTTTATCGAAAGCACTGCAATGTCAAACCATAATTTTCACTATTTCCACTTTTTAAAAAATTGCCTTTGTCTTTATTCCATTGCATTACTGGGCCAAAATATATAAACTCTGGTTTTGCTTTTGATCAGGGCTAATCAGCAAAGCATCAAAGTTTTCTGGAGCTTCAGTTTTTACTATATTATTTTGCATGCATGCAACTAAGTTATGTTGTATCCTCAAAGTTATTTGATTGCTTTAGGTGGGCCACATTTTGATCACAATAGCCTAGAGAAGCCCATGCTCCCAGTACCACCTTACCCAATTTTCAAGTGCATCCAAAGTACAACTGACAAGAATATGATTCCATTCTCCCCTCTATGTGGTTTTAATTTCCAATCCCACATTATATTAATTGTATTAATTTTTAACGAGATCCGTGTCATTACTACTATAGCCATCATAACTAGGATTATGTGGGGAAAAATTGAGAGGTTTTCATTTTTTAAAAAATTAAGATTTAGTTTTGCCTAAATGTAGAACCTTACTCTTTTCACCATTGAATTTCATTTTATTGGATAGTGCCCAATGTTCAAGTTTGTCAAGATCCTTCTGTATCTGAAGTCTGTCTTCTGGAGTGTTGGCTATTCCTGCGTGTCATCTGCAAATTTGATGAGTTCCCCATTTATTCCCTCATCCAAATCATTGATGAAGATGTTGAAGAGTACTGGACATAAAACAGAGCCTTGGGATACTTCACTGCATACTTCCCTCCATGTAGATGCAGTTCCATTGAGGACTACACGTTGAGTGCGGTTGGTCAGCCCGTTACAAATCCATCTGGTGATGCTGTCCAACCCACATTCTTCTACTTTATCTAGTAGAAGGTTATGGTCTACCTTATCAAATGCCTTACTGAAATCCAAGTAAACTATATCGACAGCATTCTTCTGGTCCACTAATTTTGTCACTTTGTAAAGAATACAATAAGATTAGTCTGGCATGATCTGTTTTTGACAAACCCATGTTGGCTTTTGGCTATTACTTTGTTTACTTCTAGGTGTTCGTTAATTCGTTGCTTGATTATCTTTTCCAGAATCTTTTCTGTATTGAGGTCAGGCTGATAGGTCTATAGTTTCCTGGATCTATTTTTTTTTCCTTTTTTGAAGATGGGAACCACATCAGCTCTTTTCCAGTCCTCTGGCAGTTCCCCGGCGCTCCAAGATCTCTGAAAGATATAGTTGAGTGGTTCTGAGATCTCATCTGCCAGTTCCTTCAGAACCCTGGGGTGTAATTCCTCCGGTCCTGGTGATTTGAACTCGTCTAGGGTAGCTCACTTACCATTTTATTCCCTTTTTCAATTTGTGTTCCTAATCTGATTTTTGTGGTGCTATTTTTGATAGGTTGGACTGTTTTATCCCTTTGTGTAAACACTCATGGCTAACCCAAATCTTGAAAATTGGTATCAGTAGCACAATGCTTCTCCATCTACTATTTGATTAATATTCTGAACTTCAGAGGAAATAAAATATAATGCATAAAAAACTTACATGAATGGCCAGTTTCTATAAGAGTTTCAATTCTTTGTCTTTTGGTTGCAAACTCTTCAGCCCATTTGTTTCTTCATATGGCAGTTAGTTTTGCTTTATTTAGTGACACTGTTTTTGCTCACTAAAACTTTTCCTTTTAAATTGCCACTAGAGTCCATTTTCATGTTCTAATGTTCTTGGTGTGTCACTTAATATCAACAAGCTTAGACAGTTTCATTTTGTTAAAGTGGGCAAACATGATAGTAAACAGAGGTGCAGCAATTTGAAAAATGACTACTGCTTAACTGTCCTTGTTGTGAATAGTTTGTATTATACTTAAAGCCTAAGAGGCTGATCCCTCAAATTCCTTCCTTTATCTATGTTTTACTAAAAAATATTGAGACACCTTGTGAGCCAAATAAGGACCACGTCTTTGTGTGAAGTGCATGTCTAAAGACCTGGAATAATTCTACATTAGCTTTTGTGCCCCCTGCAATGATGGTGGTGATGATTGCTAAAATAACAATGATGGGGATATATTTAAAGCAATGGTTATTATTAAGTATGTCACTGATCTCCTGTTTAAGAACTGAAGCCTTCATTGGTTGCCTTCTGGAAATGGATTGTAAATGCTTGATTCGAGTTTGCTCAAGAGACCCCGTCATGAACGCAGTTCATATTATGCTGCAATTCTTCTTATTTAGGTTCTTTTTTTGGGGGGTGGAATAAATTGTGCCAGTTGAACATTGGTTCTAGGTCTACCTGATCAAATTGGTCCTTTTACTTAGCTGTCTTTGAATCAGTTTATTTTAAGCCAGAGCAGATCGGGTTGTTTCTTTTGCTACATTGAAGTTTGTCACTTGCTGGTTCTCTTTTTGCTCTCTTTTGCTTCTTGAGGCTTAAGCAAGCAATTCCTTTTAAGCTAGTTGCTTATGTTAAAAAAAAAAAACATGGAGAATTTTGGCACTTTGCACAAAGTCCAATCCACTCCTGAAGAGAAAGGGATAAGAAAAAAAAGTTTGCCAACTTTCCTCCTTTCACTTAGCCTGAGCTATTACAGGCCTTTACAATAATTGCAAAGATTTGCAATCAGAAAACCCGGGATCAATTCTGCCTGCAATTTAAAAGTGCAGTTCCTGGAGTCTGCCTGCTTCATTGTTCAGTGCTTTGTTTCCCCATATCTCCCTCTCGTCATTATAGTAATATGCAATAATGATGATTGATACTGTGAAAGGTATCTGGAAAAAAAAGTGCTTTTCCAGATACCATTATCTTTTTCCAGTTCCAGTAACAATAGTTATTGGATAGTTATTGAGTCCATCAGATACGTTTATATGCAATACAGTGATAGTGGCAAGATGACATGGATGTTTCCATTAATAACCCTACCACCCACCTCCTTTCATTATATCAATATCGCTATTGTAAAAGTGCTATTTCCTTTAGTTTTTTTCCTAACTGGACTTCTTCTGCACTTTGAAGTAATGCAGAGGTGCCACTCTGATGAAATAGAGTTTTTTTTTAAGTCTCCTATTGGTCAGTCCAAAAAAATAAAATAAAATTAGAGTCTCCTATTGGTCAGTAAAGGATGCGGTGTCTAAGACACTGAGCTTGTTGATCATAAAGGTCAGAAGTTCAGCAGTTCGAATCCCTAGTGCCGCGTAATGGAGTGAGCTCCCATTACTTGTCCCAGCTTCTGGCAACCTAGCAGTTCGAAAGCACGTAAAAAATACAAGTATAAAAATAGGAACCACCTTTGGCGGGAAGGTAACAGCGTTCCATGTGCCTTCAGCATTAAGTCATTCCAGCTACATGACCACGGAGACGGCGCTGGCTCTTCGGATTTAAACTGGAGATCAGCAATGCCCCTAGAGTCGGAAATGATTAGCACATATGAGTGAGGGAAACCTTTACCTTTCCCTTTATTAGTCAGTAGGAAGAATTGCCAGTGGGCTCAAAAAATTCCCTGCATTTGTCCATGTCTCAATATCAAAGATATAACTGCACATCAGGTTGAAAACTGAAGAAATTGGAAAAAGAAAATGGGCTCTCATGAAATTTCCCTTGTTGTGACCTGTGTTTATTGCTGACTAGCAAACAAAACAAAACCAAGCACTACTGTTCTGGCAGAGAAAAATATATCCACCCAGCTTTTTTTTATTTGTTTGTTATCAATCATAAATCTGATCCCTTTCCAGCAACCTGAAAGCAGGACTAAATAATGTGGCTAAAAGCAATTTGATACTTCTGTTGGTATGGGTGTATGTAGCAGAGGTTTTCCTGAAAGTAATACAAAAAAGGGGGGGCTTACAAACACAGCTGAAAAGTCTAAGAATAGTCTCCAATAAGCCTTTAAAATATAATTGTATCTTCCATAAGAAACTAGCCATGAAAAATAAACCCCTGAACTTCTTTATACTTTCACCACTCAGTGCTGTTCTTGTTAGCCCATAGCATGCTGATCTGATTTTTGGGGGCAGAGAAATTTAAAAAAGTAGAAATAAAAGGCAAATTTATTTATTTCGTTTATCTAATTGAATTAACTTAAAAATTTATGATAAATAGTCCAAAAGCGTGCTTTGGATGCTTAATCTGATTTTCTCAGTCAAATAAAACTATTGAATCCATGACGTTATATACTATTGTTCAAATTTAATAAACTCAAAAGGGGCTTGAACAAGACCTCCAAGATCCCTTCCAATTCTGTTATCCTATTCCTATTCCTATCCCATTCCATTCCATTCTGTCCTAAATAGAAAATTATTGATTTTATAAAGTTGTCACCTTATTTAGCCAGGATCCAAAATTCTTGATAAATTCTCAAATTGGGGTTTAGGCTATGGTATATTAATGAACATACTGTGGTTCTACAAGTCCCTTCATTTATTATAGCTATTGCCAGGAAGATTGAAAACAAAAATCAAAGAAACCAGTCTAAACCATCATTTGTTTCCTAATTTGGAGACAAAAACTGTGATTGGTTTAATAATGGGTAGAAAGCACCATGGCATCTAGTTCATCGATAGTCATGGCCATGTTGCTCTGTGTATATTACCACTATTATTTTACACTGTGCATATTTAATTTATAACATTTCCTGATGTCAGATGTAATGATCACCATCAATTAGGGATTATTTTAAAAGGGTACTGGACAAGTTCTATCTTCTGCCTATCAGTAGCTGCTAACTCCTTCTACTTCAAAAAAGTGAGGTGACGTTCTTCAAATACTAGTTGCTATGTGGCAACATTAAAGCTATAACAGTTCTATCCATGTTTTCAAATTCCCTGAAAGCATCTGGTTAGTGAGTTCTAGAACAGGCCTTTGCTAGATTACCTTGTAGTGAAATCCAGCAAGCTGTTATTTTCTTAGGAGGACCTAGCTAAACCACCAGGGTACCTGACCTTTGCTTTTTTTTTTCTTTTACATACGACAACCTACTAGCTACCTTTTCTGTTTTGAGATTTTATAGGTTATTTAATTTGAATGAAGGCAACTGCTTGCAATTGGCTTTGAATCACCAGGTACAAGGGAAGGGATATGGCTTGAAACTCAGACACAGAACACCAAATAGTGGATTGGTATTATGTCTCAATCACCTTATTATCACAGTCTAGGTTTTGTCTCCTTAGGAAACCACTAAAGACTTTCTTAAATGGTTTGATTATGCATGTTATTTAAAATGTTCTAAATAATGGGAACAGAATTGGGCAGAAATGTGGTCTTATTTCAATAAATTGCTTTGTTTCTCAAAATTTAAACAGTCTGTTTAGCCGAACACCCCCCTCCCAAAAAGAGGTTTTCAGTATCTCTTACATATGACTCCTCTAATTATAGAGCAGTAAATGGTAGGCAAGCATATGTTAGCAACATGAGCAGCAGTCTATGAAATGAGCTACAAGTTAATAAAATCATCTTGTGGTTGTGTTGGCCAAATGTTAGCACACATATTTCAGAAAGCAATATTTCAACAAGCTTGAAGAATAGGGCTCTGGCACACTGAACATGAACACGATCTGATGTGTGGAAAAGAGATAAACCTACAGCAAACACTTAGGTTTGTGGTGGGGGAGGAAGTGAAGAATGACGGGAGAGTATGTTTGTTTTTTCCCCACTCTTTAAGGCTGCAAGTGATGACCTCATTAACTATATTGCTCAGGCTAACCTGCATTGGATTTCCCTGTGTGCTTGATTCCTGAAAGTACACCACTGGAGTGTATCAAATGGTAAATACCATTTTTTCTCCCTTCAGTTAGTGCTTGTAGGACTGTTTCTTATTAGACGATTAAACCAGAGTAATTTAGGACAATAGAGAAAAAAGGTTTTACCTTAGCCACTGAGAAATCAGCAGAAATTCATTTGCATCATGCGTTGATTAGTTAGTCACAATAGGTTGAAGCAAGCTGTAATATGAATCATACAAAAAAAAACCGACAGGATTTGGACAAATAATAAACTAAAAACATGCCAAGAAAGTTGAAAATACAATCAGTTGGCCAATCTGTATGACTGGATCCTATAGGCATTTGATCCACTAGATTCTAATCTTGCTAAATTTACAATGGTCACCTATCAAACTAAGCCAAATCAGTTAAGCTGGTACAGCTGCATTTGCAAAACATATTAAGTTCAAATATAAGAATTTTTGGTGGTTTCATTAGCTATATCTTTGTTTAATAAATAATAATTCATTAAATTTTTGAACTGCCTTACTCCCACCCATCCTCAATGGTTTAGGTTTCTCTCGACAAACACTAAAACTGAAAACAGACACAGGTAGTTTGAAGCAGGTCCAATAAGTACATTTCTTGTAAAAAAAAAACACACACCTAATATAGCCATTCCTAAAGAATTCTAGTGATTGCTATGTATCAAATACAATCAAGGTTCAAATTCTCTTTTTCTTTGCGCTTTGGTCGCATTGACCGATGATCTCTGGAGAGCCAGGGATGGAGGTCATCCCTCCATCTTGGTTCTTCTTGACCTCTCAGCGGCTTTCGATACCATCGACCATGGTATCCTTCTGCGACGACTGCGGGAGGTGGGGGTGGGAGGCACTGTTCTGCAGTGGTTCTCCTCCTACCTCTCGGACAGGTCGCAGTCGGTGTTGGTCGGGGGACAGAGATCGACCATGAGGCCCCTAACATATGGGGTGCCGCAGGGGTCGGTCCTGTCCCCCGTACTATTTAACATCTACATGAAACCGCTGGGCGAGATCATTCGGAGGCACGGGATAAGGTACCATCAATATGCGGACGATACACAGCTGTATCTGTCCGCCCCGTGCCAACTCAATGAAGCGGTGGACGTGATGAACCAGGGTCTTGAGGCCGTTAGAGACTGGATGCGGGCTAACAAGCTTGTACTCAACCCAGAAAAGACCGAGTGGCTGTTGTGTTTCCCTCCCAACAATTTGGCTAGCATTCCATCACTCAGGCTGGGGGGCCAAATTTTACACCCCTCAGACAGGGTTCGCAACTTGGGAGTCCTCCTGGATCCATAGCTGACCTTTGATCACCACCTGTCGGCTGTGACCAGGGGGGCATTCGGCCAGGTTCGCCTGGTGCGCCAGTTGCGACCCTACCTGAATCGGGAGGCACTCACAACAGTCACTCGCGCCCTCGTGACCTCTAGGCTGGAATACTGCAACGTGCTCTACATGGGGCTGCCCTTGAAGAGCATCCGGCGACTTCAGCTAGTCCAGAATGCGGCTGCGCGAGTGATTGTGGGTGCACCTCGGTTCACCCACATAACTCCTATCCTCCGCGAGCTGCACTGGCTACCTGTTGATCTCCGTGTACGCTTCAAGGTGCTTCTTACCACCTATAAAGCCCTCCATGGTAGTGGATCTGGGTACTTGGGAGACCGCCTCCTGCCGATTACCTCCTCGAGACCGATTAGATCTCATAGATTAGGCCTCCTCCGAGTGCCATCTGCCAGCCAGTGCCAGCTGGCCACTACGCGGAGGAGAGCCTTTTCAGTGGTAGCTCCGACCCTTTGGAACGAGCTCCCCGTGGGGATCCGTACCCTCACCACCCTTCAGACCTTCCACGCAGCCCTCAAGAACTGGCTATCCTGCCAGGCCTGGGGGTAGAGATTGATCTGCCCCCACCCGAATGTTGGATGAATGTTGTTTACTTTTTAATTATATGTAATGTTATATGTTATTGTCTGTATCCCCCTTCCTATGAGTTGTTAGCCGCCCTGAGTCCCCTCAGGGGAAAGGGCGGCCTATAAATAAACCTATTCAATTCAATTCAATTCTCCAGCCCATGCTGTGCAATAGGTTCTTATCTATATCCAATCAGTGTAACAAATTAATCTAGTTTCAGGCTGTTTGCGTCTAACTTTCTAAGAATTAACTATCACATGAATTTATGGTTCATTTTATTTTCTGAATACAAAGAATAGGTTAATTTGGAAGCCAGGTTATATCAACCCCATTATTAGGTCTCAAAGTGCTAATTAGCAAATGGAGTAAAGAGTAATATGCTCTGACTTTTATGACTGTTACAACTACCAATGCAAAATTAAATGTGAACCAGTTACAATCTCCTTACATTTAGTTCAGTTCTTCCAACAATATTTATAAATAACCCATATAAAGACATTGAACTACAAACTTAGATAGTATATGAGATGATATTTGCAGAAATATTTCCATGTTATACTTCAGTGAATGACAAGTTGTCATACCAAACATATTTGTGATTATGACCAACTAGTTAGTTTTTTTTAGTGGGTGGTGAATGTTTAGTGTTTAAGAGAAAAGAATACCCAGAGATTAAGAAGAAGAAAAGAAGTGGAACCTAGGGTAGTACCTTGAGTTTTTGCCTAAGGAGAAATTCTGTCATGGATAGTCTTTCAGGATTGCATTAAGATAAATGTCTTAATAAGATTTAAGCACAATGTTACCTCTTGGCTTTTTGCTTGCTCTATGTTCTATGTGCATAGAATATTTCTTTGATCAGTAATCACACAGTCATTGAGTTTGAATAATGGTTTTCTTTGCAATATGGTTTCCAGGCAATAGTAAATAAAGGGGTAGTTAAGGCGATGTTAGAATAACTTGATTTATGAGAGATTCAGGTATACAAATAATACTAGTTCATGTGTCCTTTTGAAAATGTAGATATTTAATTAAGAAATAAATATATTAACAAAAGGCAACCCTATTTTTAAAATATGTTACAACATTTAGAGAAAAATGTGTGCTTTTTAAATTATAAAAGTAATCTCTTTAGCTCACTGAATGGAGAGCAACCTTTGACAAGAGGAAAGGAATCAAAATAATTTACATTGAAAAATATTTATTGTCAGTGGAAGTAAGGAAGAAGTCCACATGCTTATCAAATGAACTTTTAGAACTGAGAGAGTACTGTATTAATGTTGTGTTGGTGTAAATTTGCATATTTTCCAAATTACTTAAAAATACTATGTTAATTTATATTTAGTTAAAATTAAACAATGGATGAATTAATACTGGAAAACAGCACTAATGATTTCTTTAAGACATTCAAAAAGGATAAAGAAAAATATCCAGATGTTCCAAAGTTTAGAAGCAGCATAGGAAAAACACATTCCTAATTTCTTGGCTAACAACTCTGTAAGAGTCTGATGAAATAACCTTACAAATTTGTAATAAGACCAAAATTCCCACAGTCCTTAATGAATCAGGAGGTACCTTTCCTGAAGAGTATTGTAATCATGGAAATCCAAGCTTTCACCACATGACTTAAACAGTAGAAAAGTATCATATTATATTGTGACTTTTCATGTGTTTTTAAAAGTGAAAAATCCATAGCTTTCTTTTTTCACTTTATTTTTCTTTTGGCTCATGCTTATTTCTGATCAACTACTGCAATATTCTTTTCAATACATTACTCTATGAATCTGCATTGTGGCAGTCATTTGTCAATATATTAGGACCAGTGTCTTCTGTGATCACAACTGACCAAGAGGGGAAAAAAAGACCAAGATCATAATTGAAACAAAGAACTGGTGGCTTAAAAGAAAGAAAGCTATCTTTGAGTTGAGGTCATACCATTTTCCATTTCTTCTATTTGAGCTTTTTAATAACAATAAAAATTTGTGGTAGACTTGGATTCTTGGTGCTGTTACTCTTAAGAATTCAACTTGTTTAAAATAGCTAAATCTTTCCTATAAATCTTGCATAGACCATCTTCCGTAAATCAAGCATTTGCACAGCTTGTGTAAATTATGCCTACATTGAGATTTTAAGACGTTAAACAGTGTGCATACCATACTTGAGGGATGGGAAATAAAAAGTGATATACTGTGCGACACGTGATATAACACAGCAGAACATCTTTTCAGGTCCAGAGGGATGTATTGACATCATCAAACTAAAATCCTTGTGATTCCACAAAATGCTTTATTGAAGTTTGCTTTGTTGTTGTTATGAGAAAAGTATATAATGGTTTATTACCGAACGCCCTGTTTATGTCAGGCTGCAAAAAATATGATGTGAAAAATGTATGTAAACCAAATAATAAAACACTTCACTGAAATTGAACAAGCATGAGATTGATCCAGTAAACGCTTTTATTCTGAAACAGATTTGTTAAAAATAAATAACTTCTTAAAAATTAAATATTTATTTAACAACAAAGTAATAATAATTGTTTCATTTAATATTAATTTATAAACAAAATACATTCACATGTATACATTCATATGTTCTTAAAATATGGGCAAGTGGACAAACTAGTAAGGATCGAGGCATAATTTCCTGTATCTGTTTATTTTTCTGTCCTATTTACTAAATTAAATTATGTTTATGTGCCATCAAATTGGTATTGACGCTTAGTGATCTCATTGATATTTTCTGAAATATTAAAATCTCTTAATTTTGGCTGATGGGTCTGTGAAATTCTATAAACGAAGTTAGGACCATCTTTAATTCTATGAAAAAATACTGAAAATAAGTGCTTTATCAAAGGATTTATTTAAAACATCCAATGAAATTGGGATTCCTGCTTTAAAAGCAAACTTCAAGCATGCCACCATTTTTGAATGAAGAATTTTTTATTGCCAAATTTCATAAAACTATGGAAAAGAGTAATCAAAAGGTTGGCACAACATTAATTTTAGCATTGCAAGTGATGCTAGAATTCTGAGGGCGGAAAATTCTTATAGTTTTGCTGAAATATTAAATGGTAGGAAATTATGACATTGTATGCCATGCATCATTGTACTATTGAAACATGTAACACATGACCACTTTAAATTTTTAATCTTACTTGCATAGCAGAAGTATTTTTGTGTGTACATTTTTTTTAAAAAAAGAGGAGGTTGGCGAATTGCCTGCAATTTCTTTAAAACTCTTAACTGGCAAGCCATATTTTCCAATTTGAAAGTTAAGTAAAACATTTCCTATCATATTTCAAAAGAGAAGTATTGATTGATGTATGGAAAAAGTTTTCAAACACATGAATCTACAATAATATTTTTAGTACAGAATAATTGGAAATTGCATCATATAAATAGTTGATTGCAGAATTATAATTTATTGGTGTATTGAGGTGAGAATGAGAAGAACTGAGATGAGATGAGAAGAAAGAGCCAGCAAAATGTGACCATCATGATAATAAAAATAGGTTTGCTAAGTATTTTGTAGTTGAAACAACTGAACAAATAATTTACCTACATTTTGCCCTATATTGCCTCATAGTATGACCCACTCTCAAGCAAAAATAATTTAAATGATCATTTTTTTTATAAAGCAGTTGTTTAAACCCATACCTGTTGCATCTTGTTTTATTGAAGAGATGTATTTTGATTACAGAACATAACTTCTGTAATTTTAAATAAACAAAAAATGTGCTTTGAGTAATATTTAATTAAAACAACTGAGCAAAAATATGAGAAATATCTTTTTAATGATCTTTAATTTGGATAGCTTTGTTCTTCCCTTTGTTCTTTTCAGTTATTTAAATTTGCTGTTGTTTAATTTAGTTTCTGTAGTCCCTTCATAAGCAGAATAAGCACTTATTCAGTAACATAACTGTGTACATATATACATTCTTCTTTGAAGTGCAACAATAAGACAACAAATTCTAGTACTTTTATTCAAGATTGAATAGAATCCTGTCCACTCTGGTGGAACACTGTTTACCAGCAGAGGTATCTGAGCAAAAAAGAGAAAGAAGTAAATTTATATAAGATGTAAAACTATATAATCTCTGTTTTTTTAAAAAAAAATGTAGATAAAAGTAGGTATTTGGGCCAAGGGTGTTCAGGTGCCCTGCACTGAAATGAGTAAGAAAATAAATAGGATTTATTACAACCAATCCTTAAAACAGAGTTAGAAATTTTATGGCTCAGGGGTTACATCTGGCCCTTTACCTTTGGCTACTCTTGTCCAGCCCACATGTAATGAATCAGAAATTAGAAATCAGATACAAATAGGTGTGTGTCATGCATGCAATATAGCTGCATTGCTTTTATTTTGAAGGCAGTTGCTATTTTCCCCCAACTTATGTATGTGTGTGTGCCTGCTTGCCTATGTACCTTCACAGCCTATTGGTTTGGCTCTCCACAACTGTCCCAGTTTTTCATGTTGCTTCTTGGGACCTCTGCCTTAGAAGCAATATTTTACAGCTGTCTAAGGATGGTGTTACCAAAGGGAGTATATCGGTTTATCCTGCTATTTACCCTTCCACAAAGAGAAAACTGCTGCTGTTTCATCATCCTGAAAGATACCATTGCCATGTCACTCTCTCGCCATAGACTTGGATCAACAAACACCACTAGATTGCAAACTTGAATGTTTATGAAGAATGCAATTTGTTTCCTGATAGGTTATCTGTTCACCTGTCTTTTGTTGGGATTGAACTTCAGAACCTGAGGACAATGTTCCTGTTTCTCTCCCAGTGCCTGGTAGTCATACTGCTTTTTGTACTATATGACACCACTGTAATCATTTAGAGTAAATAAGTATGTTGTTCATGAATAATATGTGACTATTACCTACATATTATAATAACAATTAAATCTTTTACATCACTCCGTATTATTAGTTGGTTCTCAGTTCTTATACTCTGAAATGCTGAGAAAAATGTAAGTTTTAATTTATTCTACCTTAAGCATATATTTGCCTAGCTATGGTGCAGTAACTACATGACTTTGGTTGATCTTGATGATTTGCTTAGTTCTTGGAAAGAAAACAAAGACATTTCTATTGTAAACTAGATTGGCGATTGTCTCCTATCTTTTTTTACTTACCAATCACATTGTGGTCAAGAAGACTACCTAAACATATTTAGCTTGGTGTCCCAGTGGTGGTCCTCTCTACTTGATGGGGTAAAAGAGAAAATCCACCCTGAGGCCATCCAGTCTCTTGGTTTTTGTCTCTGTTTCATGATTACTAATCTTAATTGTTTTTATTTCTATATTTTTATCATTTTGTAAGCCGCCCAGAGTCATTTCAGTAGTCATTTATTATACACATGAAATAAATACCCATGAATGAAATCAGTAAGAATGAAACCCAGGTCAAAGCAGTCTACAATTAATTTCTGTGTATACATTTTATAATTTGTCACTTTTATTTTTCTTGGTCTTGTCTACAGTATTGTTGTGAAGTGTAAGATTGTAGCTCAATCTTTACAATATTGGGAGTTGTAAACATTTATTCTTTTTATTTTTTTAATGATACATGATAGCTGATTTAGACTTTCATCACAATCACTGAGAGATTGTTTTCACTGATCTACCGGTCGCCTCTGTAACTTCAAAATTACTTTCGTAGTTCCTTACTGCTGGCTCAGATACTATGGAAAGTTAGGACTTTTGCCCTCAAGTTTGAAGAGCTACACACTTCATATTTATTGTCCAATCATCATCTTTGGAGTCTCTTTATCTTTTGATGCTGTCAGAGGTTTCTTGCTGTTTTTTCTATCCTTAGAGACATTAACTAACTTGCTTATTCCTAAAGCTAGTTCTTTTATAAATATAAGTATATAATATTAAATCCTAAGATAGGTCCTACAAGGGTCCAATTGCAAGAATGGCCCATTCAATTCAGGAATTTGTTCTCTGTATTTTAGCCACTTATTTTTCCAAAGGGTGAATGTGAACAATCATTTCCAGGCTTAGGGCTGGTGATGGAGGAGCTTGTGGGCCTGATGATGTCCTCCCACTATAGTTTTTGGAAGTGTTTTCAGATCTGTGTGCATATGTTTGTTTATAGTTATGTTTTATTTTAGGACACATTCTATAGATTTCATCTGCTTCTTACATCAAACGTTATGGAAAACCACACCTCTGGTATTCAGCAATTATGGTCAGAGGGGATTTCAGAGCTCCAAAAAGTTGTATGCAGCCAAAGGTTGCTCACCCCCACCATAAGAGACTTTACCCCATGACTCAGGCTATTTGCAATTCCTTTAATTAATTAATGAAATCTGCAATCAAATGGGAGATCTAAGGACTTCAATGGTGTCACATGTTCTAATTGTCTAATCTGGATGATTCAAAGGTTTGCATGTCTTTGAGATATTCCAGCATAGTTATTTCCAAAAAGAACTGAGTATTGACATGGGATTTACTTTTCTAAAAGCCATATTTGTTCTTAAATGTTAATAATTTACTTAATTTAATTTAATTATTTTTATTGTTCAATAAAAATAATTATGAACTCAATAGTAAATCACAAGTTTTGGAATTTGCAATCTGATAATAGTAGTGATAATTTAAACAAATCCCCAACAATCTTCTTTCTCTTCAGTAACAACAAAGACAACAAAATCAAATCTCCAGATACCATTGTTACTATTTTCAGATTTCAATTAGAAATCAACTAATGATGGAGTTAACAATAACAACAACAATCTGGTGATTTCCACATATTGCATAAAGTAATATTTTTCTAGATGAATTAACAAGTACAAAATTATTCCCCTGGACACTTAGAAAACTGACAGCAGTTGCAGGGAACAGAAGAAATACTTCAAGGAAAGGCTTTGGGTGTATATTAATCAGCAGATGAAATGATTTACTGTATTAGGTTTCGTACTCTGCAAAGGGTAAGCATTGCTAACAGAATGAGTGGCAGCCTCCAGGAGCTGAGTAGCCTTGAGGGACTTTATTAGTTACGTCTTGACAGGCACATGTCTCTGTTAAAACTAGAGCTTAATTTCTCTCATATGTGCACTTTTTCCAAGCCCAACAAAGGTGGTTAAAGGGAAAGCTCCTTACAAGCCCGGAGGAATCCTCCTTAAAGTAAGGGAGATTCTAAGGAGCTAACTTTCCTTTCCTTCTCTCTTTCTCTCCCCGACCTTATGGAGCTTAATTAATATGCAATTGCTGCTTTTACTTCACAAGAATACGGTTTAAATGACAAAGCTGGAAGGACGAGAAGGACAATGTGGAGTATGTGTAGCAATGATGATGGGGAGACCACTGTTTTATTTCAAAATCAGCATTTTAGGAATTCTACACATGCATTTCCTTCCAGTTTAAGTAACAGGCATGGCCATTTTTCAGTCTTTAAGGGGCTCCTTCTAAATAAATATAAATCTATATTTATTAAATATAAACCTATATTTATTCAGTCAATATAGTCCAAGTGCTACTTTTTTTAAATGCGGGGGGAAACACATTGGGAAGAGCTTTTCCTAACACCGGAGGATAAAAGTTAATCCTGTATCATCTGCCCTTTGACACAGCACAGTTGCAAAACAAAAAAAGGGGGTGGGTAGGAGATGAAGGCACACACAAAAGCCAATATAACTTCTCCCATCTGCTCATTGTCTGGCTTTCCTGTACAGAAAGAGTACAAGTTTTATCAATATATTCAACTGCCCAGAGAATTGTTTTTGTATTTCAGTAAATCAAAGTCCTATTAAGTGCCCCATGTCTTAAGTATAGCGAGATCAGCAACTCAAGGGCAATTCCACCTCCCTCCCCACTCCCGCACACCTTGTTTGCTCCCTCCTTATCTTTTAACGGTATCTTGATTGGGATTTCTATTTTTACTCCTTTAAAGATATTTATTTGTTAAGTTTTTTAATGTTTTAATATGCTGGAAGCCACCCAGAGTTGTTTACTATAAGATGGGCAGTAAATAAATTAAATAAACAACTAAAAATAAACTCAGGAAAAAGATAATTTGGGGAGCGGCTTGGATATGCACCCAATTCCACTCCTTAGTTAATAGACTGTAGGTGATAGTCCAGGATGAAAAACCATATCCATGTGTTGCCTGGGGATTCTAGCAACCCAAGTTTACATCACTAAAATGTAGTAGGAACATTGCTATTTTTGATCCTATCATTTTAAAAGATTTTCTATCTTGAAATCAGGAGTAAAAATGGAAGCAAAAAGACTGTGGGATACAAAGTTATATTGAATTGTAATTTTTTATGTTACAGAAGGAAAGAATTGTCAAATAGGTAGGAAATTATCACAATAAAAAAGGTATATTAATTCAATCAAATTTAACTTTATTCAAGCCCTGCCCATCTATTTGCTGTAACACCAACCACATCTTGAATGATACTCTTCTGAATATATATTATTTTAATTGTTAAATGTATATCCCCTCTTTCCTCCAAAACTTCATTCATGTTATGGAAAAACCATATTGGATACATTGGGCAGATAGAGAATGGCTGCCTGCAAATCACATCATCCCAACACAAGCCAATCTCCACCCTATATTCTAAAAATATTGACTATACTTTCTCTGTCTCTCTCCCCCACTCCCTCCCTCCTCTCTCCCTCTCTCTGCCCCCCCTCTCTCTAATCTATCAAATTTATTGACCTCCCATCTTACCATAAGATAACTTTGGGTGGGTTACAGTCATAAAAATATACATCTACAGTAAAATACCAATTAAAACCAAATATTAAAATCTAATGACATGTGAGGAAGGCGGGGGTGATCTAAGAATGAATTGTATACGCTATGCATCTCTTTACCCTGTAAAATATGTCAATCAGCATAGAAACATACGTATCTACCACTAATATTTTTCAGGAACAAAGTCTCAATTTCCAGTTTCAGAACCACATAGTAATCATTATGCTTTCTTTGTATGACAAAGCCTATCATGTCTGATAAAGTACAGGTTCTAGTTACAGTTACAGTTACAAAGGAAAGATCATACATGATGAATTTTTGTTTGGATCTAAATGCAGCTTTTGATAGTTAAGGAGTCTTATGTCCTGCCTATCAGGGCATTTGGTACTGAGACAAAATCCAGAAAAAATAATTTCTTAAAGATTTCCTAATTAATCCTCCTTTTGAAAATATGATTCCATTCCCTAGAAGAAAACTTTTGTTATTTTTCATCTCATTAGGAGACAATTGCGATTCTCATTTGGAAAGTTAATTCATGATTATTTCCTCCTTATACTCCTGAAAAATTAGAATTTATTAAGGTATATTCCAAGAAGTATGAAAATATGTGCTAGTTTGAGTTGTATTTTAGCACTAAGATGGCTTGATGTGAAATTATGTATAGATTTTAGAAAATAAGCTTTTATATAAGCATTCATTTCCTACAATTTTAACATGTTTCTTAAAAAACATTTGAATGAGTATCCACGAGAGATTTTTTTGGAAAGAGAAATCACTGTGAGAATTGATACTACAAGGAATTGTACGGTATATAGTTTCTTGGGGTTTGAAAATGGCACTAAAATTAGGGGAGCTAAGAATAATTGTAATGGCTAAACAATCACAATTACAAAAACAGCTCAAAAATTATATTTAAATAAATGATTGCATATGGGCGATATGGGCTAACAGCTTGATGTGGAGCATATGTTTTTTATAACAAAGGTATAAAAGACTTTTAATTTAGCAAAGGAGGATTATGACCATTTGTTTTCTATAATACCACATATTTTAAAGCATAAACTCATTTTGTCATATTTTATCGTATTTTATCCATCCATTTTCATTTTAAAATCTGTTTCCTGTGATATCTACATTTTTGCAAGCAATTTTTTTTAATGTGTGTTTTTGTGTTTGCTGTTTCTGTAAGGCATGTATGTTATACAGTATTTAAATTATTATTCTTTAAGTTCAAAAATCAAACTTCCTAAACTTAAACCACCTGAGATTTTTGTCATACAATTAATTATCTTGCTTTTCTTATACAAAGTTATTGGAGTCCAAACTTTGTAGTATTCGGTTTCCTATATTTTTCTACTTTTCTTATAAAGTACAGATACTGTTATAGTTTGTCTAAACTACATGCAATTTTGGCTTATTTGATCATTATAGCACAGACATTGAAACGGTAAGCAAACAGAATATCTTTCCTCCTTCCCTCCCTCCCTCAACTGGGCAGATGGAAAAAGCTGATGGAGCTAATTTTAGTCATCCAAACCAGGTTGGGAAATCTGATTTTCTTAAGGGTAACTTCGTGGGCTCCATGGCAAATATATATATTTCAATTTCACAGTGGAAACAAATGGAGCATATTTAGGGTATGTCTTCAAAGTTTAACCACCAATTTTTTCCTATCAGATCTACACCCATATTTTCACTTGTAGAAACTTTGTCTGCCATTTCTGTCTTGGACAGAGTTTGCTTTGTTTTGCAAAGAAGAAGCAGTGGCTAGACATCAAAGATATTGTGGTTCTAGTCTAGACCAAGAGAGAAGTAGCTCAAAGAAATAAGCTCAATTTCCTACTAGATGCCCATAACCTATAAGGCATGACCAAGATTAAGTCACTAGATTACTATAAGGCAATCAACAGCTTTGTGAGAAACATTTTCTTTTGGAAATACAACCTGGTCAAAGCTGAGAAAGGATTAGGCCCAGTTTTGGCAAGCAGTAATGCATCAATGTAAATGTGTAGCTTGGTTGACATATAGTATTTTATGGATAGCATAGATTATTTCCTTTTAGGTTAGTGTGATATTTTGAATTTTGTGTCTTCTCACCTTTCTGGTGTAACTTTGAAGCAGAAATATGGGAAGTGGTGGAATGTACATATGTGCAGTTGGATTATAATTCCTTTTCTAGGTAAAGGTGTGGTACATTGTATAGTGTATATGTGGCCTTTATGTCTCCATGTACTATAACACCTATGTAACCTGATTTGTAAATTGTGTTTTTGTTGGATGGCATGGCGTACATGTTTAAATACATGTATTGTTAATATATTTCATAGTAATTGAATAAAAACCTTTAGAAATAAAGACTATTGTGGAACTGGCAGCCTTTTATCAAAATTGTCTTGACTATCCACAGGGATAAAAAAAAGGCTATTCTCTCATAAATGTATTTCCTTGCCAATTTTTTCTCTTTACTTTCAGGTTCTTCTTAGCCCAAAGCCTCAAAATGCTAAACTTCTAAAAAAGAAAAGTCTCTGCAAGCATATTATTTTTCATTAAACTTTTTTTTCTTTAAAACAATCTTAGCATTGAAAAAAAGCATGACATGGAAACTGAGCTTGGAAAATTTCATACAGAACAGTAAAATATTGGCAAAGATATAAGAATGGTTATAATTTGGCTAAGATATATGTAATTTAATGCAGAGATATCAAAGCATTAAGCAAATTGAATGCAAAGTCTGACTGTAATTTAAAATGAGAGGTATAACACGATAGACAAGATTTAATTACATTTACAACGTTGCAGATGTGTGTGAGTAAACGAGATTTTGCAAAGGAAAATATATTGAAAACTTTCTCTTTTCATATTTTTACAAAACAAGCTAAGCATAAAATAATATTGTTTTTCCTATTAACACAAATGGACTGAAAAAAAATTCTCTGTTCTGTTTGTTATGTGATAAAATGAATTCACAAGAGCAAAATGATCTTTCAGTTTTTAGTTTGCTGGAGGCTCACACATTTAAAATAAAAGGAAATAAGAGGCACAATTAGGTTTTTTAAAAATGTGGCTATTAAAGATTCATTTTCAATTTTTGAATTTATTTTAAAATAAAAAGTAAAATTCATTAAAAAGAAACACTCAAGTTGTGCAAGGCCGACTTGTAGACTATTAAAAATCCCCACAGCTGCCTTGCTTGTTTCAAACTTCAAAACAGTTGTTTATTATTTTCACCTTCTATTACATAGTTATATCCCAACATATCCCTAGCAATTATTTAATGTACTACTGGAGCTGGAGCTGGATATATTAATGTACTACTGGAACTAAATCTGGATATATTAATTTATCAACATTATACATACTGTACCAATTTGAATGTTTTGTTTTAGGTAGGGAAAGGATACCCAGCTCTCTGTGGGTCAGTCTTCCAGGGTAAGCAGGCCAAGTTACAACATAGCAAGGATTCAGGGAATGGTTTTTTGCTGTATTAAGGTAAAATAACAGAATTTTGAAACTCTGCCCAAGTTTCTCCCTGTCCTAGCTTATATTAAGCCAAATCAAGGCAGGATTATTTTGAATTTCTTTCTCAAGCAATATTCTTTCTCAGGACTAAGTAATTTTTCCTGCCAGTCCCCTTTAATAGTTTGTTCATTTCTTCCCCCTTAACGGCTCACTTATTATTTTTCCATCTCCAAGATAAAGTGCAGTTAAGCTGCACTTTACTCCATGATATTTAGATGTTTCTTGTTAACTTGCATGGCACCCAAATGCTAATTCAATATTATATCGCAGTCAGTGGTCAAACTTTATCAAATGTAGTTTTTCACACCGCTGATAATTGATGACAACTAATTTGGGAAATTTGGAAAGTGAAAAACATAAATTATTGGGAGTGAAATAGATAAATTCTTAGGAGTGAAATAGATAAATTGGGAGATAGTACAATCAAGTCTTGAAATCTCAATGTTATGTTCTTGTTGTGGACAGCATACCTCTCCCAAAATGTCATTTTTTTGAATAAGTATTAGAGAGAGGTTTCTTCTTCTTCTTCTTCTTCTTCTTCTTCTTCTTCTTCTTCTTCTTCTTCTTCTTCTTCTTCTTCTTCTTCTTCTCCTTCTCCTTCTCCTTCTCCTTCTCCTTCTCCTTCTCCTTCTCCTTCTCCTTCTCCTTCTCCTTCTCCTTCTCCTTCTCCTTCTCCTTCTCCTTCTCCTTCTCCTTCTCCTTCTCCTTCTCCTTCTTCTTCTTCTTCTTCTTCTTCTTCTTCTTCTTCTTCTTCTTCTTCTCCATCTCCTGATTATGGCCAACCCATAGGGATTTAGATGTCCAATGTAGAAAACATAATGCTGGTGTGCTCTAGCAGGTACATTCTTATGCCATTTTTTAAATTAATAAATGACTCTCTTTTTGAAGGTTTTCACTTCAAGTCTTTCCCACACTTAGTTGGAATCCTCAATTAAGTATGAGGATTGGTAATTCATTCCTAGATGTTTTCTCACCCCAGAAAGATGCAATTGCAAGCAAACTTTATTTCAATATATAATTCAAAAGTTTGGATGATTTTATATTTCGATCAGCAGTTCAGTTGAGAAAGCTAGTTAATACTTGCAAGTTAAATGTACTTTCAGTGTATTAATGGAGTGAAGTTGGGAACAGGAAATAGCTGCATTTGGGAAAAAAACATTTTGATATTGTAATTTGTCTTGATAGCAAAGTTTTATATAGTCAGCTTTTTTGTATAAAACATTTTTGATAAAAGTTAATTTATTGAAATCTTTTCTCCAAGTTAATTATTTTATTGCATTATAAAATATGAATAATACATTACAGAAGCCAGATAATAACTGAACTAGTGATTTCTATACAATGAAAACTGGTAATTGTTAACATTTTGATTTAGATAAACGTTTAAAAATAAAGAGAAATATATTAATGTTAAATATAATTTTTAAGATGTTAATGAACACAGCCTAATGTGTGTGTGTGTGTGTGTGTGTGTGTGCATACACATATACTGTGATCCCTTGAAGTTACTTCTCAGAGATCCAAATATTATCTGTGTATTATAGAATTACAGAATAACAGAATTGGAAGGGACCTTGGAGGTCTTCTAGTCCAACCTTCTGCTTAGGCAGGAAAACCTACACCACTTCAGACAAGTGGTTATCTAATCTCTTCTTTAAAACTTCCAGTGTTGGGGCATTCACAGCCTATAGAGGCAAGTTCTTCCATTGATATTTGTGTTCCACTGATGTTCTTGCTTTGCATTTGACATCAGTAAGAAGAGCAAGAATACTGATGATTTGTGAGTCTCTTCCTGTCTCCTAGATCCTTCCCCTAGATTTGAATGTTGAACTGTAAAAATTCTCAAATGGATCTATCAAGCTGTGTCATGGATAGTGAAAAAGCCAGACATTGATGACATAAATCATTTCCCTAACATCCTACATCCTGTATTATACATATGATTCAAGTAGGAAGAGGGTTAGTCCTTCTTTGCAAAGGATTGCATGACTGTAAGCCTTGTTTATTTACCCATTACTTTTTCTGAAGTACTATTTTGGGATTATCTTGGTTGAAATATAAAGTCCAAGAATTGTTCATCAATATGTTAGAAGGAAGTCTTAAATAAATTACAGGATGTGGACACTTGCCTGAAACATAATGTTCTCTGCTAGGGTTTTCCTTGTGGAGGGAGGGAGTGTGAAGTTGGGTTGTGGTCTTCCAAATGACACGAGTATGGTCATTTGAAATTCATTTGATGAGTTGAAGACAAGTTTAAAAATGATAGCTTTCTGTTATGCCATATACCATTTAGTCAAAGGAAGCTCAGCTGTGACTAATACTGTGAGTGGTCTAAATTATTAGGTGATGATTTTTAAAAGAAGTGGCCAGATGTAAATAGTCAAAGCAAAATATTACTCAGCAGCTGCAAGAACCATAGGAAAGGCTGACAGGGCAAATTTACTCATTTCTTAATCACTTTCGTTAGGCAGTATTGTCAGTTGCAAGAGGCGAACATTCTTCCTTTATAATGAAATTGGTTGAAAACTGAAAAAGACCCTAAAGCTATTTATTGACAAAACTTTACCTTTTATCTCAATATGATGTATATCCGTATCTGTCTATCACTATTCTGTGGCAGCAGAAATCTTCTCAAAAGGTAAAGAGAGATATATGCTTTTGGACATCAGTGGAGAATTCTCCCTCCTCTGCTTAATATAATATTAGCATTTATATAACTTCTAAAATAGTCTTAAAACATATTATTTACTGCTAGACTCAAATTTATTAATTGGATCCCTTTTTTGGATGAGATAAAATGGATTGTTAAAGCAGAAAATAGCGGATAATATGAATCCCGTTCTTCTATTGCCTTCAAATAAAAGAAGCAGTGACCCAACTCATTAGCCCTTTGATTTAATATATTGACACTTGGGTACAAATAATTCTGTTTAGTGGGGTCTTGCTTCCCTGGGATCAATTTAATTAGTTATAAAATGTGACTTCTTGTCAAGAGCCAGAAGAAATGCTGACGTTAAATAAAGTCATACACAATTTAAACAATAAAGCTATCGATGCCTAGTTAAAAGTTAATGATGCACAAAAAATGACTTAATAGAGACAACCTCAGCAATGAAAGCGATGGTAGGAAAATTAAGCTAAGTGGATGAATGAGGAATGGTGATGTTGTTGGATTGTTAAAACAAATGCATGCCTAATAGGATGTCTCAGTGCTTTCTGGATCTGAAGGCAGCACCGAATTTTTTAACTGATTGGGAGCATATTGGTAACTCTCTAAAAATTGCTCTCCTTGGATTTCAAAGAAGTTTTAGATTTAGATTTAGATTAATTTTATTTGTATGGCGCCCTTCTCCGGGAGGGACTCAGGGCGGCGAACAACTCAAAGGGGGAAAAAGGGAAACATAGAACACAATACAAGTAGTTAAAATAGCCAAGAATCACACAACCACACAAGTCGAGAGGGGAGGGGAACTCATCAACCCCAGGCCTGCCGGCAAAGCCAGGTTTTGACGGCTTTTCGGAAGGCCTGGAGAAAGGTGAGGGTCCAAATCCCTGCGGGGAGCTCATTCCAAAGGGCCGGAGCCGCCACAGAGAAGGCCCTCCCCCGGGTAGTAGCCAGATGGCATTGGCTAGTAGATAGAACCTGGAGGAGGCCGACCCTGTGTGATCTAATGGGTCTTTGGGAGGTAATTGGTAAAGAAGGAAGAAGCTCTGACTTCAGAACTTGAAACTAGTCAAACTGGTGTGTTTATTTTTGACAGGGTGGCTTGGAGTGAACAGAAGGTGTCACTTTTGGTGATCGAGTTTCTTTGTACTGTAATTTTCTGTAAGTTAACCAAGTGTACACAAAAGCAAATTTGTGGAAAACATAAACTCTTTCTAGATATAGGAAATCTTTTCTGCAGATTACTCATGCACATGATAAGTAGTAAAGTAATATATATGCAGTAAAACCAAGGAAGATGGTTATTGTTCTCAATACCAAACTGTCGGACTTATCTAGCTCTCTGTTAATGATCCTCAGTAAAATGCAAAATAATGGTAACAGGATCCCTTCTGGAAACTCCTCATCTCAGAATCAATCTGTAAAGCAAGACGTTTTTGGAATTTATGAAAGCAAATTTCCTAATTCAAAAGAAGTAAATAGGGTATGAGAAAAGGAAAGAAGGAATAAGACCAGAAAAGATGGGTAATACGCATTTAGTTAATATGCTACTTTGAGTGCAAGAAAAACCTACGCAGAATCTCTGCCCTATGAAAAAACAGGCACGTTATGATTACTTTACAAGCACTGAAATTTGAAAATGATAGAGTAATGAATTGGGCTTTTCTATGAAGTAGATAATGACCTTTAACAACTGCACACATTCCTACTTCTTAGTAGCTTCTTATACATCCTTGAGAATCTCAAGTGTAGTGGCAGGCAGCTGTTGTTACCTGTTAAAAGCATTAATAGCAGTACAAGGAGATCTGCTTTAGAATACAACCTCTGTTTCTAAGTGGATTTTCAAACTGCTCTTAAATATTGGGCTGTTACTTCTTGGGAGGGGGGAAAAAGGACGTTAGGCAAACTGTTTTGTCTTTGCATTGACTCTCCATCAGCCCAGCCTACACAGAGGGCTGCTGGAAGAAAAGAGGGACATTAATACATTTTACTGTGTGGAAGCCAGCTAGTATTTAGCAAATGGGGAGTGGGGGGAGAGGCATGTTTTCTTAGGGCTAAGATGGCAAAGTTAAGCATTCAGCCTACAGCAGAAAAAAGTGCCTTTTTTGTTTTCTGGCTGGAGAGCTTGAGTATTCCCAAAGGGATACAATGAATGGCCCGTTTTGTCTGACACTGTTTCATAGACATAGAATTCTTGTTTTTTCATAATTATTCTTCCCCGTCATTGGGTGTGCACATGACATTTGAGCGTATTTTAAAGTCTTAACACACTCATGTGCCTGCAATAAAGTTACTCATAACAATCCAGGCTTTCTGCAGACAACAGAGCTGGGTCTGTTGTTTTTGCGAGTCACAGCAGCTGGGAGGCAATTGTGAAGACAACAGCTTAATCTAGCTGAAAAACACAGAAGGATGTGAATATATACTAAATTTCCTTCCAGATTATTGCAAACAATGTGGGATTTTTCCCCCTTTCTTTTTTTGGTTTGGGTGGTCTGACTGAAAGAACTTGATTGCCATAAAACATACTACCAAATTTACTTTAAGTAGTCAACAAGTTTCATTGTTTCCTTCATCTTGATTTTTTCAGAGCAATTTGTGCAGAATACATATTTATATTTATCTACAAATAACTATACAGATACATATATTTACATCCAAGCATGCAGAGGTTTTGATGGTTGTATATTGCTAAATGTGTATTCACACATGCCATCCCTATGGCAATTAATCATAGTTAAACATAACAATTTTATACTAATGCAATGCAATTTAATGCACTTATGTTTTTCCTCCAATGTTAAATTGTTTATTATTATATTAAACCAGTATAACATTCAAAGATTAAGCCAAGTGCCATCTTTGAATTATTTTTGTGAAATTAGTTTCACCATGTAAATTAGGCCAAAATGAAATATGTATTTTTTGCAGCCTGTTACAATACATTATTATAAAATAGGGAAGAAAAGTATATTAAACTAACCACTATCTATAAATTCAACCATTGCCCTCTTAACAAAAATGTTGTATGTGCCTTAGAGGTATATAAGATGGATATTCCAAAACTATTTGGCTATTTAAAAAGAAATCCACCCTCTATCATTAGGGAAAGATTTTTAAGCTACAATTTCAAAATAAAGAAAAAAAACTTTCAACTTTGTGAAACCTAAGATACATTAGAAGTATAGGCCGTTATTCTTCCTAACCAGAGAAAGAAGCTGTTCTTTCTTCCTATGTATTTGTCTGATGGTCATAGCTATAACTGGCATTGTTAACTATATAGATGAATGCAGAGTGATTATTTGTCTGCAGAAAGATGTCTTGATTCATTTTAGATAGTGATTATTGCTTTTGAAATTAGCGGTAGCACATACATTTCAAACCAATAGGAAGAACAATAGATGTATTGCCATATTGCTGAATTCGTAACATTTGGGGATTGCCATTTGAAATACACTGAGATGTTGAAAACTACATCATGTTCCCAAATTGGGATGGGTGATTTAGGTTGCGGTGATATTCACATGATACAGTATTCTTTCTTTTTTTTGGGGGGGGGGGGAGGGCTTCTAACCAGTTCTTTTTTCAAGCATCATCTGGATCCTGGTAGAAAGCTAGGAGTGGCTAGAGATACCAAAAAAACCTAACAAAAAACAGCAGTGCTTGGTTTCATGTAAATCAGAAAGTGATTTAACTATAGCGATGGACCCACTGGAATTTCTTCTATTTTATAATCTCAGTATAGCTAGTCCAAAGTAAAAATTAAATGTAGATTGTTCTGATTTATATTTCTTGCCCCCAGTAATAATCTAGGCAGGTCTCAGAGATGGTAACTTAGAACCAGGTTTTTCATGCTTCAGGTACTCTTGTAGCTTCATGAGGTATTGTCACATATGAACCTGGCATTTACGAGTAACAAGTTCAAAACCTCTATCAATCTGATCACCTGGACCTTGAAGTGAAAGCAGTAAACTGCAACAGACTGCTGTTAGTCTATTAGAATGGCCTGCTTAGTGCCAATCAATAGATCTTCCCCTATCTGTCACCGTCAAAATCTGATGTAGTCTTATATTGCTCCACAAGATCTGCCAATAATTGTGTGTCTCTTGGTCCCTATGCCTGTAGAGCTGTCTCCAAGTTCAATTCTCTTCATCTCACTAAATTTGACAATTCCTCATTCAGAATGCCCACCTTACTTAAACTTGATGATTTGGCAACAAGCCACTTAGATAAGCCCTATCAACTCAGCAACCATTCAATCTCCTTTCCCACTTTCCTTCTTAATAAAATATTTCTGGAGAATTCACTCTACTTATTTCCACAGCTGTTACCAATATCCATTCCACACACACCCTCTTTCTCTAGAGCACCTTTATCTTCAGCTAGTGTCTTATCTCCACCTGCCCAATTTCATCTGGCACATCCCCAATAACCCATTCAAAGGCTCTTGGTTGAGGCACAGGGCTTTAAAGTTGTCCAAGCTCCTTGACAGAATTTGTGGTTACTGCTGGGACCTTATGGTTCCACTGGCTGCTTTTATCAGTCATCAAGGGCTTGTGCCTGGCAGATTGGCCTTGTTTTTTATCCAACTAGGGTCAGAGTTCTTTTGCTCAACTCCTGAGCCACCTCTGGAGCCCAATTTCTGGCACATGGGCACAGCACTTCATTTTTTTCTGGCCCAGCCCTTCTGGCTACCAGCCAACAAGATAGCAAGTTTGGATGCCTGCCACAGTCCAGAGGTATGCAAAGTTGGGCAGTAGCTTCAGAAGCAGAGAATCCTTTTAAACCTAACATAGTCAAAGGCTTGGCACAGGTTGAGACCAGAAATCCAGTAAATAAGTGACATATCCAAGAGACAAGACAAGGGAAAGAGTGAGATGCAATCCGGAGCCAGTGACATGATGAGGTAAACACAACAGAGCTGAGGCTTGAAAAGTTGTTCTCAGCATTTTCTCTCAGGGAGGCCAATAAATAAGACAAGCTGACCAAATATACAGGTATAGGACCTTGGTCATCAGAGTCCACCTGACTTGTTGAGCTTAGCCTTTTGCTGTTGTATTATTAACACATGCCTCTGCTTGGAACTACCGTATTTTTCAGAGTATAAGATGTACCGGAGTGTAAGACGCACCAAGATTTTGAAGAGGTAAATTTAAAAAAAAGGTTTTGCCCTCCTTGGCCCCAGGAGCACTCTGCAGGTCTCCCAAACCCTCTGCACACTCTGTTTTTTGTGAAAAACAGGGCACACAGAGACTTTGGGAGGACTGCAAAGTGCTTCTGGGGGCCAGGGAGGGCAAAAATGTGATGCGTGGAGGCTCAATCTTCCTAAAGGGTAAGGCTTTTACCAATATTAAATTTGCTTTTCTCTACCCCTCAGAAGGGCAGAACTAAACATCTCTCTCATGGAGCCACTTGGCCCAAGGAGCGGCAGTCAGCTCACTTCTTCTCTTCAGTGAGGAGGGAAAGACACGCAGGGGCTGCTGAATGGCCATTGCTGCACGCGACTGGAAATGGCCCATTTGGGCAATGAGGGGTGGGGATTCCTTCCATTTGGATTAATGGTTCCTTGTGGTGGCACCTGAGCAGCGAAAGTGAAGCATAAAGGAAACAACCCAGCAAGACTGCCTCCTTGAACAACCAGGTTTGTTCACAGGCGTCTTTGCAACCCTGCTTCCTAGGTCTTGAGGCAAAAGCAGGTGCCAGGCTCCAGGGAGACTCCCGACCTGGTGCTCCTGCATCCCAAAGTTTACTTTCCATCCCATGCTTCTTCCACTAGCCAATATCCCAATGATGCCAATAGTTTTTTCCAGAGAGAAAGTGGAGATCTAGCATCCTGAGAAAACCCTTTGTGCAGAGGTGATCAGTCCTCTTCCCTTGCTCCACCCCCACCCCTAAATTTGCCCAGATCTGTCATGCAGCAAAGAGATACGGTAGCTGGGCGCAATAGCAGCAATAGCAATAAGCACTGCATGACAGATTGGGGGAGGGATTGGGGGGATTGCAGCATCCACTTCACCTGCCCCTTCTCAGGCGGTTCCAGGCGGCAGACAGTGCAGTAATAGTGGAATAGTAATGCGTGGCAGCGTGGTGATCTCGGCTGCCTGGAACTGTCCAAGAAGGGACAGGTGAAGCAGGCGCTGTGTGAATTAGTAGATGCATCTATTTCTACTGCCCATTCCTGGAAGTGTCTGTACAGTGGAAGTCAAAATTAATTACACAGCTGGCTATTTTAATATAAGAGAAGCCTAACTTGAATAGTGCAGTAAAAACATTTTTTCCAGATATACTGTACTTAATCCTTTAAAAAATAAAAACAACAAAGCATAACACTTTGTTATTGTGTTTATTTATTTTACTTCTAAGAGATAGAAGTCTCTGGTTTTATTCTCACAGCGTTATGGGGAGGTATAATAGATTTAGAAATAGTAATTAGCCCACATTTTTCAATGAATTGTACATGGTAATATGTACTTAGTGATAGTATGAAGGTCCACTAGCTCATTAACCCTAGGGCCTCATCAGGATTTCTTCTTGCCCTGTCTGTAATATAATGTACCTTTTTAACTTTGTATTTGCCATTCAGAAATATTAAACATTGTATATTTTACAGAAAAAATATTGGTGCAAATAAAATAATTATATAGCTTTATTTTTATAATCGCTGATAGTGATCCTTCTGCTATGGCTCCTTAACTACTATAGACTTGAGATCAGAGGTGTGATCTCAAGTGTATAGCGCGGGGTAGGGGAAGAACACTAGGGCTATTTAGTAGGTCTCAACCTTCAATAGCAATAGCACTTAGACTTATATACTGTTTCACAGTGCTTTACAGCCCTCTCTAAGTGGTTTACAGGGTCAGCATATTGTCTCCAACAATCTGGGTCCTCATTTTATTGACTTCGGAAGAATGGAAGGCTGAGTCAACCTTGAGCCTGGTGAGATTCAATCTGCCAAACTGCTGGCAGCTGGTGATCAGCAGAAGTAGCCTGCAATACTGCACTCTAACCATTGCGCCACCACGGCTCATAAGGTGGCATTCAAGATGACATTAAGTTTAGGCATTTGAATTTTTAATGTTAAACAAGGATCAAATTGTATATTAGCAATAGCAATAGCAGTTAGACTTATATACCGCTTCATAGGGCTTTCAGCCCTCTCTAAGCGGTTTACAGAGTCAGCATATCGCCCCCACAATCTGGGTCCTCATTTTACCCACCTCGGAAGGATGGAAGGCTGAGTCAACCTTGAGCCGGTGAGATTTGAACCGCTGAACTGCAGCTAACAGCCAGCTGAAGTGGCTGCAGTACTGCACTCTAACCACTGTGCCACCTTGGAATTCATTACATGGACTTTGTATGGAATTGGGTGCTTGCACATAGCCTTATTTTGTTTTCGCATATTGTGATCTTTTAATTTTTTTTAACTATGGGCCTTGAATATTGGAAATTTGTCTAGAAGTTTTAAAATTGTTGCAAAGCATGGATCTAGCTTTAGAGACAATCCTAGATCTTATTGTTAAGATTATAGAGATGACTTGCTAATTGATTGTGTATTGTTTATTAGCATGGTCCATGGTGGCATTCCTAAAATACTTGGCAATATATTAACTTTTCTATGCTTGTCAAGTGTATGTGCAAAAAGTACTAAAGTTTACAGTTTCCACAAAAATATAATATTATACTATAATATTTCCATCCCTGATTTTATAAGTATGCCCGTTCAATTACTTAAAATATTTAGAAGTAAAAATGTTCAAAACAACATGGATTTTTCTTTTTCTTTTGAATGGGTCATGTCTTCATGTTATTGTTAGTACAACAATGAGAAGCTGGCATGAAGATATTGGCTTGAATCCTAAGCAGGGAGGAAGTAAGTATGAGAAAAATTTCTTTGTAGATGTCTTAGCAGGAGGGCCTTTTCTGTGGCTGCTCCGGCCTTTTGGAACAAGCTCCCCATGGAGATTCGGACCCTCGCCACCCTTCAGGCCTTCCGGACAGCCATTAAGACCTGGCTGTCCCAGCAAGCCTGGGGTTGAGTTCCCTCCCTACTCGAATTTGCTGTGCTTGCTGTGTTTTTTAAATCGTTTGTATCGTTGCCCTGTTTTGTCTTACTTTTCTGTATTTGTTCCCCTTCCCTTGGTTTTTGTTCAGCTGCCCTGAGTCCCTTCGGGGAATAGGGCAGCTTACAAATCGAATAAAATCCAATCCAAATCCAATCCATTTACCATAGGATCCAAGTTAAGCCAGAGCTAGATTTTACAAATTTATATAGTTAGTCTGATTAAAGTCTAGGAGATACAATCTATGCAAACAGGTTACAAGGATGCGATTGGAAATGACTGTGGAATATTAATAAGGTTGTAGTAGTTGTCATATCTTTCTTCTTTTTCCTAATATATTGCCTCCTAACTAATATATTGTTCCTATAAATATATTTGACCTTGTTATTAAAAATAATTCAGTACAGATAACACTCAATTTATGACTATAGGTGGGACCAAAAGTTCTGTTTTTAAGCAAGTTGGTTATAAAGTGAGTCACAGCTGATTTTATGACATTTCTGCTCTGATTCTTAAATGAATCACTGCCGTTTTTAAGTGAGTCATTCAGCCATTAAACAAATCAGGTTTTCCCATAGACTTTGTTGAAAACTGGTGTAGAAGGTTGCAAATGGCAATGACATGATCTCGGGGTGCTGCAATCATTGTTAGGTATGCTAGTTGCTGGGTACCCTAATTATGATCATGTGACTATGGGGTTCCTGCCATGGTCATCAATATGAGAACCCAGCATTAATCACATATTTATAGTGAAGTTGTAACTTTGGTTGCTAAAGGAATAGTTGTAAATTGAGGACTACCTGTAAAGAAATATAAGCAAACATGTTTGCATTGGAAGCATTTACAGGTGAAAGGGGAGAATTTATTTTCACCGGGAATCCTGAAAATCTGCTCATGGAAATTGAAAGGATATTCTGAAGCAGAATAGAAAATGGTGGTAGTGTTGTTTCCCAGCCCTTTTTCTTCAGCAGCCCTCCATAAATCTCACTTCCATATATAAACAGATGAAGTTCTTGTATTTAGGACTGTAAAAAAAAACATCCAGGGACTGTGTAGAAAGGAGATTTTTCTTTCTAGCAAAGATGCCTTCCCATTTCTGTTGGTCTTGCCCTATATCTTTTAAAACTCCTATTTATTTTGGAAAATGGATGGAGGAATCAAAGCTAATTATTTTTTAAAAATATCTTTGTGCCAGTAACAGCATTAAGTACTTTAGAGAAACTGTTTTTTGTGATATTTCTTCGAATGACAGTATGACAGTAAAATTGGAAGCATTCTTACGAATGCTGCAAAGAAACAGTATTTTCAGAGTCCCAAACTTATTGTTCTCAACGAAATAAAAACTAAGAACTTTAGTTTTCTTGTTCACTTTTTGAAATTAGCCCAATTTTGTGTTTTTGTGTGTGCCTATGGGGGGGTATGAGGGATCTGCTTTGTCTAGTCATTTGACCAAATAATTGCCACTCAAAGGTCTTTTACTGTTTAAAAAAGTGATTTCTGTTACCAATTTCTTGATTGCCCTGCTCTAGATTAGAAATTTGCGGAGAAAAAAATTGTCAAAATAGAAATATACTCTGAAAAGTCAGGCAGTAAAATGGATTGGATCTTTGCATCCCATTAGATTTACAAAAAACAATTATTTTGTTAAAAATCTTCTTTTTCATTTTTTTCATTTTTACAATGCCACCATTTATTCTTTTTATTCATGTGCTCATGAATGTTTTGAAAAGATGATACTATTGCAGGGAAAGGCTCACTAGCTGAATCAGAAATGGAATATTTTGCTAAACTCTAATATTTTCCCTCTGTCCTCATAGATCATGTTATTCCGGGGGTTCCAAGAATAAATCTACAGTACTGGGAATAGTTTGAGGTGTCCCGGAAACTGGATAACCAAAATTATGAGTTTTGCACATTCCTATTTTATTGGATGTGTGATAGGCAGGTGAGCAAGCAGATGGACAGAGTTGATACAGATGGATATATCAGTAGCTTTGAAAAAAGCTGCGACACATGACATGCAGTAAAGGAAGAAGTAGAAATCCTGAACGGATGCGCAAGCTAACTGTTGGATTGATGAAAGCTGTAACAAATCTTTCAGTAGGGAGTTCAGTAAGAGGCTAAATGAGATCACAGAGCATCTTCACAGCTTTGTCTTAGTCAGAAGAGACAAAGTTCGGTGTTTTAGCCTATTTCCCTCTGTTGCTAGATTCCCTTGCATTCCTTCCACTAATATCTATGTTATTTAACACTGATATTAATTAATTTAATGTTGAGAATATGTTCAGTGATGCAGTTACTTCTGACTCTTCATAACGTAAAATACCACAGTTACCAGGTTTTTAAAAAAAGTTTCATGCTTATAATATCAGCACAGTATCTAGCCATTTCTTTTACTACTGCCCCCTCCCGCCCACAAACAAAATAGTCTTCTGCAAAGACTATTGCTTCTGCTTTATGTGTCCAAAATATTTAAGCTTTAGCAATAATGCTTCTGGTAATCTGCCTGGTATTAATTCCATCTAAATTTAATTATATGTTCCTGTTGCTGACAAAGTTACTATCAACAACTTCATCTAGTAACACAGTTCAAAGGCATTGATTTTCGCTTCAATTTTTACAACCACATATTTTTATTGGTATGGCCTTGACAATACATAACTTTGTTGGCAGTGTGATGTCTTAAATATTTTGTTGAGATATATTTTCCCCAGAAAGCAAATGCCTCTTTTTTTGTCAAGATTGCGTTCATAATCCCTGTGGATTTTGCAGACCCACAAAATAGTTTTTTACTACTTCTGCTACAGGTATTCTTTAATTTATGATGGTTCATTTAGTGACTGTTTGAAGTTATAACATCACTGAAAAAAGTTAATTTGTGCCTGCCTGTTTTTCACACTTAGGACCATTGCAGCATCCCTGTGGTCATATCAAAATTTGGAGGCTTGGCAATTGGTTCATATGTATGATGGCTGCAGTATCCCAGGGTCATGTGATAACCGTTTGCGATCTTCTGACAAGTAAAGTCAACGGGGAAGCTAGTTTCACTTACAGCTGTGTTACTTTACAACTGCAGTGATTCACTTAACAACTCTGGCAAGAAAGGTCATACAAGGGGGCAAAATTCACCTAACAACGTTCTCACTTTGCAACAGAAATTTTGAGCTCAATTGTGGTCATAAATTGAGCACCACCTATATTTCTTAAACTATTTGCATTGCATTTGCACTATTGGATAAGCTAACCTAAGGGGTTATATACATAGAGCCAAGGAGGGGTAGAGAATAGACCACACATATCATTCTGGCTTTTGTGTTATCATTTTTTTAAATCTTCTATAAGAGGTTCCTTAAGTATTACCAGTATCTCTGAACTTGCTAATATTTACTTTATTAAAAAGACAATGAAATAGATTTTTTAAATATCCTGGAGCCTGGAATTTCATCATCCCTAATGTTGATTTTATTCCCTTCTAGTCTAAAGAAGTAAAAACTAGATCTAAAATGTATAACTGGATAGCACAGTCCACTGATTCTATCTCTGCTGATTCTCTTTTTGGAGAAGAAGCAAAATAGGCAGCTATTTCTGCAGATTCTTTTAACCTCAGAGCTGTGATTAACTTCTTGGTTTAAGATAATTTTTAAACAAATTGAAAAAATGAGGAAAAGTCAGAAAAAGCAAATATAAAGGCTAGTGCTATGCCCCAAGGTGAACAAAATGCATTTTAACTAGCTGAGCAGAGCAATGAAATTGTATACTACAGTAAAATTAATAATGACCAAAAATATTCTTCTGTAAAATAAGTTTCCAACACTAGTGTTGATTGTTATCTGAGTCCCTCAATAAATGTGATAGACATAGGATTTGAAGCTGAACATTCAAATATATGCTAATATATCGTGGCCTCAGACAATGGCCTCAGACATTGTTCTGAATTTGTTTATGTCCGTTATGGATTTATTTCATTATTCAATCTATTTGAGAGATTGCCCAGGGATTCAGCCCTAAAAAAAAAAAGTTTATGCCACTTGCAGTGATGTGACTGGCAGATTTTGTGTTCACTTTCAAAGCCAATAGTGAATATTGCAGATAAAATCATTTGTTTAAAGAATAAATAAATGGGACATGGATAGTGTAAGTTAGGGGCATGGGTAATTTGGGAGAAAGCCATTTGAAGAAAAGTTCAGATACATGTAGTCCTTGACTTAGTACCACAATTGATACCAGAATTTCTGATGTTAAGGAAGAGTGACATTAAGTAAGTTGTGCCTAATTTTATGATCTTTTTGCCACGTTTGTTAAGTGAATCACTGCAAGTGTTAAGTGAATCACCTGGTTTATAAGCAAACCCAGCTTTCTCCCATTTGACTTCATCTGTTGGAAACCAGCTGGAAATGTCACAAATGTCAATCACATGACACTGGGATGTTACAACAGTTGTACATATATGCTAGTGTACAAGTGCCTAAATTTTGACCCGGTGATGCTACGATGGTTGTAAATGCAAGGACCAGTGGCATTATAACTTTGAATCTTTGCTAAATGAATGGTTGTAAGTCAAGGACTGCCTGTATTTACTTGCCTTGTTTTGCTTGCTTTTCCCTATTTCCTGTTTCTAAATTATGCACTGTGTTTTTGAGAGTAAATTATTTGTTTGCTAAGTTATTTTCCAATATTATTATATTTGGAATACATTTATATGAGGTTTTTTTCATAATTCAAAGAGAAGAAGACCCATAGGTTCCAATAGATGGATGAAATGGGTTTTATTCTTGTACAGATAAAACAATGTACATAGAATTTAAAGAGTGTAAGTAAAGAAATAGTGTGGCCAAATCTCTGAAAAGTTCATTGAGACCTTCACAATAACTCTGATAGTTCTCTCCAAAGCTGAGTCTTCCTGGCAGTTTTACAGCTTTTAGTGTTGTTTGTATGTAATGAAGATGTGTGTGAGAGTTGCCTCTGACTACAAAACTAAATGCTTACTAGCATGACAGCTCCGTGTGGAATGGCTTCCCTTGCACAAAGTATATTACCGTATGCCAGCCTTAGTTCCTTGTGGATACTTTTTCCCCTATAGGCTGTTAGAAAAACTGCTGTGGATATTCTTGAAAAGTGTTGAGCAAATAGCTGAATGCATTCTGGTTTGGGATTTTTTGGAGTTTTTTTGCCCTCAAAGTCCCTTGCAAAGTGCTTAGGAGACACTCTTTCCCCGAAAACATATATCAAATGCACTCAATCATCTATTTACTACTCTTCAGAAGTATCCATAACAATTTTTTAAAGTATAGTATTAAATGGGGCCTGTCAGCTGATATTCAAAAGCCCCTCCTTTCTACATCCGGGGTGTTTGTCTTGAAAAAGTTTGAAAGCCCCATCAATAGAAGACATAGTAAGCAAAATTGTCTTTCTTGGAAGAACTATTCATGCTGTTCCTTCTTGTATCCATAGTTTGATGGAGCCATTCTATATCATCCCTCACTCTGTTTCCCCCATTTCTGCCTTCAGGCTTAGAGACCTGTCTGTGGCTAGTGAATGAGCCGACACAGTTTTCATTGGCTTGCATGAGGGGGTGGAGTGGCCATTGGGTTGTAAGATGCATTAAAAAATACTTGTACTTTTCTGTAAACTTTTTCCAGGAATGTGAATGTTTTTCTCTTCTTTCTCAGTGGTGCTTGGTTTGGTCACTGCCATGGCAGGACTTAGCTGCGGAGTTTGCTATTAGATTGTACAATGCTGTCAAGTATAATAGTCAACTTGATTTATTTTAAAGCATTTGTAATGGAAAAGTATATTATTAATAACAGTTACTTGCTCTATGCCTAAATATTTCAGGCAATATCTCATTACAAATGGTTATCATGTAATGGATCCATTACAAATGTAAATCACAGCAACGTAGGATGTGGACTTTACTAATTCTCATTAAAATTAATGCCTTTTGTTTATCTGAATAATTTTTGATGATGCCTTAAAAAACCCTCTTGAACATTGCTCCTTGAAGTACATTAATTTGGATGACATTTAGATAATAAACTAGGCACCTTTTGAGACAGCTTTTAAGGATTAAACTTTATTGTCAGATTCTCCCAAGAGCAACAAACCGTGAAAGGAAAGTAGCTGTTGGATAAATCTGTGTTGTGGTAGTGAATATGGACTGATCACTTTCCTAGGAGAAGCCTGTTTTATGTAGTTCCCTTTGCCGTATTGAGTTTGGAAATTATTTACTGTATTTTCAGCTACCCAAATCACGATGAACAAATATAAAGTTGTAAGATGGATTTATATCTTTACAGTCATGCATAAAGTGATCTTGTCTTTTTAAATTGTCAGTTGTGAAGAAAACGGTTAACCTTTTCTATTGACATAACAGAAATAAACCTCACAAGCTGCAAACATAAGTATCATTGAACCTTGTGCTTAAAAAAATAAAAATCCCAGGTATATTTTCCAGGAGGGAGTATGCCATACTGTTTAAGGGCAATAATATAACAAGAAGTCATCTATTCTTGCTTTCTTTAGACAGCTAGAGCTTTGTGCCTTGACTAGTTGCTGTGTTTTAAGAGCTTGCTCTGCGTAGCAGAAATAATACAATAAATAGGTTTAACCACATTTGTCTCCGCTAGACATTCTGCTTTGTCAAAGATTGCTGGTACAACATAAACAAATTATGTGTTTGTAGTGCTGTTCAGTGAAAGCCTATCTAACAGTGGAGATTGTGTTTCAGCAGCTGTAGATTTAATCTTCTACCTGTCAGTTAAAACAGGCATTTCCTGAGCAGATAAAGGCTGGCTGTAGTAATCACAGCTGGACAAAAGTTCATTGTTATTGACAATTCTATGTAGATGCGCTATTTTGTCACAGGAACTACAGTCAGAATACAGATGCCTGGGAATGAAAGCTTTTCTTAAGTTTTTGGCATGTCAGTGGAAGAACACAATACTGTGCTCTGATTCTGAAGTGAAACTCTCAAGATACTCTCAACAACTCAGAGCAATGACAGGCCAGCATAAGCACCACTGTAGGAGTGTCATTGAAGTCTTTATTTCAACAGCCATAAATAATTCTTGGAATATCACAGATTCTGTTGTCATACTCTTCCATTTTGGCAATATTATGCAGGAAAAAATAAGACTATAAGTAACTGGACAGCTTGCACTGTTTCAACTAATTGGATGATGATGGGGCATGGAAAAGATTGTGCTGTCACGCTATTAATATAAAGGAATATAGGGAATTATAAATTTTTTTTTAAAATTCAAAATAAATAAAACAGTGGAAGATTGAGGTGCAACTTCCTTCTAATCCATATTCGGTTTGTGTTGCTCTAAGAACTATTACAATGGAATGGAATCGAATAATATTCAATGGATTGGCCATGAGTCATCCTATGCTCTTTCCTGACATACAGAACCAGCTATAAATTTAGTTTCTTGCTTGTTGATGCTTTGCTCCCTTTCTGAAGTAACTTGAATGCTTGCCCTAGAACTTAGGCTCATTTGGATACATCATCACTTCTATATGTATTTCTACACCTTTGCCATTTTGTGCTGAAGTATGTGTAGTCCTTTATGTCTGTCTGTTCAGAGTTGGATTAGGAGGCATGTCAGGATTTCCAGCAATTATTCAGTGTGGATTTAGGGGGGGGGGAAGTGTATACATGCATCTTCTCACCATCTTCTTAGTTATAGTTATTTGGCTATCGATTATAATTAATTCCAGAAAATAATTTTAACGTATTTAAAGTGGTATAAATGTTATCCACATAGTATACCGATAGTCCTTGATTTATTTAGTGACCATTTGAACCTACAATGGCACTGAAAAAAGTGACTTACTTTTTTCACACTTACAACTATTGCAGCATCCCCATAGTTACATGACCAAATTCAGGCAGTTGTAACTGGTGTGTATTTAGGATTGTCCAAGGTCATGTGATCTCCATTTGTAAGCTGACCTTCCCAGTCTGTTTCCAACAAGGTAAAGTCAATGGGGGAAACCAGATTTACTTAACAACTATATGATTCACTTAACAACAGTAGTGATTTGCTTAACTGTAGCAAAAAAAGGTGTAAAATGGGACACAGCAACTGCCTTGCTTAGCAATGGAAATGTTAGGCTCAACTGTGGTTGTGATTCAAGGACTATCTATAGTAGTTTGCTACTATAATATGGCTTGACACCCTAAACTGTCTAATAATATTTATCAGAAATAATTAAAAGAATTAAGTTAATGTAAATGGCATGCTGTTTTCCCAACATTCAAGGGCACAGAAAGGAGTGATATTGAGATAAGGTTTAGGATCAGTGTTGTTTACCTGTTCTGTTCTGTATTGTCTATAAGATGGGAAGATGCAGGTTGTACACCGGTCCAGTAATATTTGGCTGTATCTGCTTGGGTATCAAATTATAGATTATGGAATATGGAATATAGGCAATGTGGTGGCTCTGTGGCTAAGATGCTGAGCTTGTAGATCAGAAAGGTTGGCAGTTTGGTGGTTTGAATCCCTAGTGCCGCGTAACGGGGTGAGCTATGTGTCACAGTTTCTGCCAACCTAGCAGTTCGAAAGCATGTAAAAATGCAAGTAGAAAAATAGGAACCAGCTTTGGTGGAAGGTAACAGCGCTTCGTGCACTTTCGGCTTTTAGTCATGCCAATCACATGACCACGGAGATGTCTTTGGACAGTGCTGGCTTTTCGGCTTTGAAACGGAGATAAGCACTGCCCTCTAGAGTTGGGAATGACTAGCACATATGTACGAGGGGAACCTTTACCTTTAATATGGAATATAGAAATATTCTTTCTTATAGCAATTCATTACAGTTGTTAAAAAAACCTGCTTGGGACTGAAATATTTGTTCCTATTATTACAAACATATCTGTTACTTACTAGAGCCAGTTTGGTGTAATGGTTAAGGCATTAAACCCAGAGACCATGATTTCTAGTCCCTCCTTAGGCAGAAGGCCAGCTGACTGACCTTGGGGCAGTCACTCTTTCTCAGTTCTAAAAAGAAGGTAATGGCAAACCAATTCTGGAAACAACCTTGCCAGGAAAAGTGCCGGGAAATTTTTTCTAAGAATTGGATCTAATTGAATAGAAGGAGGGAAAATGCCTCCTATATATTTTCAAGGCCAAATTTGCATTCCTAAAAGTTTTCTATCAGTCCATCCAGCAATGGAACTTGATGTAGATGTATCTCCAAGATTAGCCGTTTCCCCCCCTCTTCCCCTTGCCTCCTTTACCAACTTGTCTGATAATTTCTTTAAACTAAGAAATGGTAATGATTCGATGTAACTGAAATTAGCCTAATAAATTTACTGTCCCCACAGTCGGTGTGTGGGATGCTCTCAAAGCCGTTGCTAATTTATTGTTATTTTAAGCAAACCTTCAGCTGTAAAGCTCGGTTCTTCTCCCTTTTCAAAAAGATTTGCAACAGGGCTGTGTCAGCGGGAGACTGGATGACACTTAGTTTTTATCTTTTATTCTCCTGTATTTGCAGCAAAGGGAAAAGCTTCTGCCAATGTGTCTTCTCCATTAAAAAAAAGTAGCGCCTGGACTACACCGACTATATTATAGTTTTATATTTATTAAATAAATTATAGCTTTAGCTTTATTGGGGAGGAGGGTAAAAATGAAAAATCTTGCCAAAAAACAAAAACAAACCAGAAGGGACATGTCCAGACATTCTCTGAGAATAAGACACAATTGAACAGAAAAAAATAATATTATTTATAAATGAAGATTTTCCCCCCTATATGTTTAAAAAGTAAAATCAATTTCCTTTCTCATTTCACTTTTTGCTTTGGTAGAAATTGCAACAAAGTTTTTAGAAAAGCAAACTGCATATAAAATTATACAAGGTACCATAAAATAGAATGCTTTTATTCTAAATGAATATAGAATAAAAATCAATGTTTAAAACCTAACTTAAAAACTAAGTGTATCTTTTACCTAAACATATGATTAGCTTTTTGGATAGCAAATAATATTAATTGGATGGTTCAATGCTACCCTAAGCATTATGCAAATACATGTCATTATCATGTAGAAGTATTCTATTTGTAAACTCACCGTTAAAAGTATTTTTACTTATTTTTTTGCTTACTTTAGAGAGAATAAGTCACAGTGGAAATAAGAAATGGACATCTTCACTAGCTTTGCAGAATATCTGAATTAATTGACTAGTTCTGTCTTCTGTTGTGGCATAGTGACCACTAGCTGTGACAATTTGCATAAATAGACAAGTTGTCACTCCTATAGTCATAAACTATTTGGATCTGATTAAAAAGTAGAACTCTTATAGCTCTCTTGTTTTTTTTCCAGAAGTTGCAGTGAAATTTGCTGTTATCCTTTAACCAAACAAATGCGCACATGGGAATAAAGATATGCTGAGTTTATGCAGATTTTACAACACGAATCTGAATGAAATGTCCACTAATAGACCCAGATGGAGTAATAAATACACATGAAATTTCCTTAGTTGCACTTTAAAGTAATTTTAACATACTACTAGACCTTAACAATAATATTTAATTGACAAGATTATGCATTTGTATGGACTGAGAAGGTGTTAGATATCTAATTCCAAATGAACCATAAATTTACTTTTGCATAACATGTTTTATTAATTTTATTTTATAGCTGAGCATTCTCTTTTCCTTCCAGTGACTGTTTCTTGAAAGCAAACTTTTAATTTAATTAATCATGCTCTATTCTTGTGCGGCCATGTGCTTTATAATTCAATATATAGAAAGAACTCATAAAACAAGCAAACTATTACATTTACACATTGATGCAATGTATAAATAAATATGAAGGTGTTCACTGTATTCATATTTATTTTAAATTTATTGTGAATCAATATGAAAGTGAACACTACCCATTACATTTATTTTTATATATCCTTTTCAAATTATAGTCAGAATGACTCTCAGGAAGAGCAGACATTAAGGAAAGACAACCTAATTGGACTGAAGAATGAAATTAATTTATTGTTAAATATTCACATAACATACAGTTATAAAATATGTTTTTAACAATCATTATTGATTGTTATTGATATATTATTTATATATGCATCATTCATTATGAATGTTTTTGATTGTAATTAGTTATACAGGATGTTTTCCATGCATATATGACTTGTTCACTGCCTTGTTTGGTAAATGATAAAGTTAGAAGAACTAACTTTAGGAAAATAAATTATTTCTTTTATTGAATTCTTTTATTCTTTTATTTTATTGAATACTGCCAATACATAATTTCTAAACAAAGTACTCACATAATTATTCATATTGAGTACTAAAATAAACTTAGAAAAATTCTTAATGAACTTCCTTATATAGAGCATATAGAGCATATAATAGGATATAGCCCCTAAAATAAATTATATGTGTATGTATGTGTGTGTATTGTTGCATTTGTGCTGATAAATAAATAAAGGGAGACTAGTATAGATCTATTTCAAGCTATTTAGCTCTCATCAGCTAGCCATACCCTTACTGGGAATCGCTTGAAATAGATCTATACTAGTCTCCCTTTATTTATTTATCAGCACAAATGCAACACAAATGTAACAAAGGCAACAGTAAAAATTATGGCTTTCTGTCGTGATGGTCTCTTGTGATGAGCCGATAGACAGAGAAAGGAAGCAGTATGCTTCCTCTTATATTTGGGCATACCAGGGGTTGTGACACTATATATATATATATATATATATATATATATATATATATATATATATATATATATATATATATATATATATATATATATATATATATATATATATATATATATATATATATATATATATATATATATGTAATCACTGTGGCTCAATGGCTAAGATGCTGAGCTTGTCAATCAGAAAGGTTGGCAGTTTGGCGGTTCGAATCCCTAATCCCAGAGCAGTATGCTTCCTCTTATATTTGGGCATACCAGGGGTTGTGACACTATATATATATATATATATATATATATATATATATATATATATATATATATATATATATATATATATATATATATATATATATATATATATATATATATATATATATATATATATATATATATATATATATATATATATATATATATATATATATATATATATATATATATATATATATATATGTAATCACTGTGGCTCAATGGCTAAGATGCTGAGCTTGTCAATCAGAAAGGTTGGCAGTTTGGCGGTTCGAATCCCTAATCCCAGAGTGAGCTTCCATTACTTGTCCCAGCTTTTGCCAACCTAGTGATTTGAAAATGCAGTTAGAAAAATAAGGACCACTTTGGTGGGAAGGTAACAGCATTCCGTGCGCCTTCAGCGTTTAGTCATGGTTTCCGAGTTTATAGCCTTATGCCTTTACCACTGGATCAGACTGACTCTTATTAGGTTCTTGAATCTCAAAGTGTCTTACCATGCCATGAATATGACATAAATTATGAAATTAGATAGTTAAAGTGGGATAGATATTATTCATGTCTTGCTAGGTGGACAACCAGCCTTTGAGGAAGATAACATTGTCTATACAAATCCTGTTTCTCTGCTTTGCTTTGCTGTTTCTGCCAGCAATTCAACCACTGTAACATGACAAGGCAATAACATGGAAAGGGTTCCTGTTGATTTAAAAGCAAAAATGGTAAACAGGCTCCAGTTTTTCTAGTCTAATAAGAATTGAAACCATTCTATTTTTCTGTCTTCCCCTTCCTTCCTGCATTTTAGTACTGCCTGAATGCTAATAGTTAAATGGAAAATTTCCCAGTTCCTAATGGCGATATGATATACTCATTGCAAACTACTGTAGTGGCCAAAATAAATTTGTAGTAGGACAGTCAGTAAAGAGAAAAAAATAAAGCTATGTGACAACTGCAGTAGTAAATCTATTTCAAGTCTCCTCTTCACTGAATTGAAATCCTATTCAAAGTTCAGAAAGGGGGAAACTAATACTATTCTTATATTCTCTCTCTCTCTCTTTGTTTCTCTCTGGGTGTGTCTGTGGGTATACTATACTATATACACATCAAATGATTATTTCTGTTATTAATATACTTAAGAATATTGTCCATATTAATCAATTTCAAAGTGTTGGTCAGCTTAATGAATCTTTACATCACAAATGCTGTTCATACCTACATTCTCAGTAGGATGATGAGCTTAATCATCTTCTTTCATACAACAACTGTTTTATATTAAATTAGATTGATAGGTAGATAGTAAGTATATAGGGAGAGAAAGAATTAAAATAGTCATCTAATCATAACCCATAACTTTAAAACTAAATCATTAATTAGGAATGAAATTAAAAACTTAAAACGGCTAGCATTTGATCATCAAACATGAAAAACCTGTGATTATTTCATTTGTATTTTCAGTGTAAATGCGGAAAGTCTTCAACAGCTGCCTTTATTTAGATCTATATTTCACTCAGAATAAATTTGGCTTTCATAGTTTTGCTCCTGGTGTTCACTGACAGGCTTTAAAGAGTATTGTGAAGTTTTCAGTACATATTTCTGATTTTATAAGAAAAAAAATAGTTAAATCTTCATGAAAGAAGAAATGAGCCCCCTTGAGTGTCGCTGTGTTTGTACTCAATCACACACTGCAAGGTCTTTGCCAAGTTGCTCTCTGACTGACTGCTGCAGATGCTCTTTCTTAAGTATTCAGAGTCAGATCTTTAGTGCAAGTCTTCAGGGACAAACAATAGCACCTGTTCCTCACAAGATATCAGGCCAGTTAGTCCATTCATGTATCTTTAATGAAGCTCCAGGGCAGATGGCAAAAATAAAAAGGCAACAGCTCAAGTTAGCAGAGGAGACAAAAAGAAAAAGGTGTTGGTGCAAAAATGTATGGCTGCTGTGAAGGAAAGAGACACTTTGGCATCGGCTGATACATTGATTTTCAGAAATATTGAATGAACAGAGAAGCAATTAAATATCCTAGGAATATGTACAGTATGATTTTTTTTGGATCAGGTTTTACTACCTCTATAAAGCTTGATTGAAGCTTATCCAGAAAGTCTGTCATATTCCTGGTTTGGATCTCCATCCCTGCAAGTTTGTTTGTTTTGAAACTGAGGGAGGTTCCTTTGATTCTTGACTTGGCATTTCTAAGTGTTTTGGTTGGACAAGAGGTCTTTGGTCCCTATGACTTAGCCATCTCTGTCATTTAATGTGTTCAACTTACCTTGATTTGTTTCATACAAATGCGTATCATTTTATATAAGCTTTCCTTATTGATAGGATTTTGCTTTGAAAGATGACATTTTTCAATAAACTATTTGTCTTGTTTCATATTAACTTTGTTGTTCTTGCTGCTTCTCCTTCTTGCCTCCCTCTTATTTTAGGGCTTCTTTCACATTCTTTCACATTATGAGAGAAGCATTTAGAGAGCATACAGTAAAATTGTTGTTCAGTAAACTTGACCACCAGATGATGTATCACATTGGCAAGAGAGGAGAACTAATTCCTGTTGCCCCAAGGATAATGGTGTCATAGTTTTGGAATGCAGAGCAGGAATAAGTAGCATAATGCCCCAAGGATACCTCTGCTCTGCTTTTTGCTCTATTTTATTTTCCAGATTTTATTAATGGTAAATTGGCATACTCCAAAGTTAAATGCCAACCCATAATCTCATCTTAATTTTTAAGTAGGTGCCTTGGCACACTCTGAGAAAATGGATTTGAATAGTAGATTCATGTTTTTATTTCTCAGTAACTTTCAAAAATGTACAATGCATCTGGGTCTTTCTCAAATTTGTGGTTATTTTGCTTGTTTCCTGTTACTCAAGAAAAACTCTTATGGACATTTTATTTGTGCTATCTAGTTACCTTGTGTTGCAAGAGTAGCCTACATCCAACTGATTTAGAACCATGCTGAAAATACTCAGAGTGATTATAAAAAGTATTGTATCCCATTCTTACAAGCAGCTATAGTTTTCCTAGTACAATTGAACACTGAAACCGTATTTGATTTTTAGTTATTCAGAGACCCAGGATGAATGACTAAAGCTAGTTGTGTTATTGAATGTTGGTACTGGACACTGGAGGATCAACTTCAATTTAACCATATTACAAATGCTGCTGGAGAAGCAGGCTTACCTCAGCTAAAATAAAAGAAATGGCTGTTCAAAGCTACTTTCTTTCATGCCCCATTGCCATGGCAGTAATTGCACAAAGTCTTTTTTATTATAAGTTGATTTTCCTGAGAAATGGATTCTGAAAAATACTGTAAAGTGTTTATATTTTTTGCTTGACCTTTATTAACCTACATCTTAGGGTTTTTCCCCAGAGAAGAGTTGTTGGTAAATTAACTCTCTTAGAAGTGTACACACAGTAGCCTTTCTGGTCTGCATCAGGGAGTGGGAGGGGAACATGGATATGACAAGAAAATCTGACAGTATTTAAACAGTGTCATAGGTCAGCATATGGATTTTTTTTACCAGGGCTATTTTATTTTTTGAAATTAAAAAAAAAAGTGCTTGAAGTTCATTTTGACTTTTTAATGGAGTTTGTTGCCATTCATTTGGAACAAGGCAAGGTATAAACCCTTTTCTGGTTATAAAATAATTTTTATACTTCCTACTTTGATCCATAAGGATCCTTTTGGGTTGAGGTTACTGGCAATTTTAATTAAAATATTATATTGTTTCTGAATAGTGAGGGGGAGTATTCCCAGTATTCAACTGGAATACTTCTAGTTCTTTTTTGATAAACCATGAATTAAGGATTTCAACTAAAACTGAACTTTTCAAAGGAATATTTGCATCTACTTTTGCTAGCTCATTGTCAAATGCCTGGTCTAACAAACCGAAAACAAAACTGTTTTCTTTTTATTTGAATGTTTAATTGTTGCTTTTAATTCTGTCAATGAAAGTCAAATGAAATTTAAAATAGTGGAATGTATTAGAAAATGCTCTGTTATTATCAGATACTATGGAAATGATTACATGCATGAAATGGCTTATATGTTACAACGAGGTACATATGACAAATAATACCTTTTCAATTGAAAGGCAAGTTCTTTTAACTTTAAATCATGTGTATTTTCTAAAGCAAGATACTGAAAGGATGGTGAATACAGCACATTGAATACCATGGGTTCTAATGGCATTTCTCTTCTGAAGTTATGATAACCAAAAGGTTCAGTAGGGCTTGGTGAACAATTGTTGATAATGAGAGATTTGTTAAGACAGATTGGTGCAATTTCTGATCAGATACTCTCTTCTGTTTAGCAGGTCCAGGGTCACATGCCTCCTCTCATGATCCCAATTTTTCCACACGACCAGCGGACATTGGCAGCGGCTGCAGCAGCCCAGCAGGGATTTCTTTTCCCCCCAGGAATAACTTATAAACCCGGTAAGTTGTTGAGAATACACAACTGCTTGGCCTTCTGCAGAGGGGTCAAAACCTGGCTGCGCAGTCTTGCATGGGGGACACAGAAGCCTAAACAAATGTAGGTATGGCTAACCCCAGGAGAAGACCCCCACCTGTATTTACAACTGCTAACCTCCCCATCTTGGAATTTTTCGCCTTTTGAAATTTTATAATGTTATTTTTATAATTTTACATTAAATTGATTCTGATTTTAATGTTACTTTTATTGATTATACATTGTATATTGCCCAGAGACTATCTCTGAGGGAAATGTGCGGTTAGAAAATGAATGAATGAATGAATGAATAAATAAATAAATTACATTTAGCAAGTTAAAATAAAAATGACGTAGATGAGGGGATATAAGATATGATTCTATGATTGACTTTCCTTGTGTTATGTTTATACACACAAAAGGATATCATGGAGGTGGAAAACGTGCGGTTTTGCAAGTCCAGATCTATTTTAACTAGAGACATGAGATAATTGACTGCACACAACCACATTTCTTTTATTTCTGTATACCACAATCTATTTTCTTTTGAATTTATTGAGCCATTTCCATGCCAATTTGCATGTTAAGAGTAACCCGCTTCTTATAGGAAAATTACATATATCTGTCGCTTTTCTTCAGCCCTTTCTCATCAGCATGTACACATTTTACTCTTTTGTGCAAGCCTTCTTTATAATTAGAGATAAAAAGTGAAGGCAGGTATGATTTAATTTGTTTATTGCAACTGGGCAGCATTTTATACGATTTTCATCTAAATAACAGAGGTTCAGCATTTCGGTTGCAATCATCAATTCAAGCTTGTAACAGGTCAGGGAACTTCACAGTGAGAAATGCTTAGAGATGATTTAGCAAATGGTATGATTTCTTTCTTTATTCCTTTGAATTTAACAGGCTCCTGGGGAATTCAATTAGGGATATAATGGTTTGAAGCTACTTTCAGAGTCTCCCTGTAAACAGGCTTTAAATGTTTAAAATCATGTTAGTGGAGAAATTCAGAGTTAGAAGATTTAAGTAAATAAAAGCCAACCTTTTCTGCATGCGTATATTCCTTGTAGATCTTAGGCCAGAAATAGCATCTTTATTTTTCTCATTAATCTGTCCCCTCTTCATTGAATATTAAAGGGGAAAAATCAATTATAGCATTTCTTTTAGACATTAAATTATTTCTTCTTGTTTCAATCTGCTCTGCCTTGTCGGTTTTATAAAAACAGAAAAATAGAAAATGGATTTCTATATATGAGAAACGGTAAATGTCTTATTTGGAATAATAGTTGGGTTAGCATTCAGTTTATCTACTTGTCCACTTTGTATTTTGGGATATAGAGTTTATCTTAATTTTGTCCAGCCAATCTATGACATGATTTTTTTTTCTGATGAAGTGAAAAGAGTCGTTCTTTTAGTACTAAAATACTGCGAACAGTATTACATATTTGCCATTGACAATACATAGTATTTCCAGGTTATTGATTTAAAAAATAGACCCATTCTTTGCTGTCAGATGGATTTTTTTTATTTTTTTAATGTGCTACCTCTGATAGGTATAAGGGATCCAAATGCAAATCTTGAACCTTTTCCATTAAACCTCTTTCATAGCATCCATACAGTATGCTAACTGCAGTTTTATATAGTCTCGTGCAAAAAAAAGACTTATGATTTCACATTATTTGGAGTAGATATTTCATAATAAAACGGACAACTGCATAGATTTGACACAGATTTACAGCAAAGGAAGGATACTGCTAAAATCCTGCATAAACCACACACACACACACACACACACACACACACACACACACACAAACATCATCCCCATCCATTGCAAATTTTGCTTCCCCCATCTTCTTTGCATCGTTGTTTGTAGTGCAACTCCTGTCTTTCAGAGAGATTAGTGATGTCTTTGGCCAACAAAAGGTTGCTCATGTTTAGTCTATTTTAGGGCTATCATTAGAACCATTCAAGGATTCAAGAGTGCTTGTGGTGCAGTGGTTAAAGTGTAGTATTGCAGGCAGATTCTGCCTACAGCCCTGGGCTCACTACTGATGGGGCTCAAGTTTGACTGAGCTTTCCACCCTCTGAGATTAGTAAAATGAGGACCAGATTGTTGGGGGCAACATGCAAGTAATGCTTACATTGTAAGCATTGTACAGAGAGTACTGTAAAACATTATTGGGTGGGGGATATAAGCTTAAAATGCTACTGTTATGCTATTCTCCACATCTGTTACCATAAGTATCATTTTCAATTCTAAGCATTTTGAATTTCTTTTCCTTTTGTAGACAAGCATTGCATTTTTAAAAAAAATGTAACCAATCGGTACATTTACATGTTTATAGCATGTTGTACAATTAAATTATTAACATTTAAACCAATTGAATTGGTAGTTTTTAAGACTAATATGTAGTTCAGGTTTCAAAATATGTCTTTTAAAAAGTATTCCTGGTAGTATAGTGCTTATTCAAATATAAAAGGGTAAGCTGTCCTTTTTCTAACTGATGAGAATTGGATATCCTTCCAGTTTTATAGGATACATATTTTGTGGTAATAAACAGGAAATATCTACTTCTACTCTCTTTCTATTATTTTCTAAGCTATTGGTATATAGCTCAGCAAAGATGAATAATATTGTTAAAATATAGGAAGGGAAATATATTAGGCAACAACCCAAATGTAGAACTACAAAGTACTATGCTGGTTCAAAAATGGTTTCTGGTAGGCAAAAATGACCATTGATTAATCCGAGAAACAAATTCAGTTTATAGAACAAATTTAAATTTGCACTTTCTGTGACAATTAAAACATCATAAGTGAAAACTAATGGAGAAGATTTTTCTAAATACATCTGTAAAACAGCACACTGACATTAGGAAAACATACTGTATTTCAGAAATATATTAATCATGGTTGTTAAATTTTCCAATGGCAAACTTTGATTTTATAGTATTATTTTTATACTATATATTGTTATTTCTAATAGCAATATATTTTAGTTCCATTTCATTATCTGAGATATATAACTATTAGGTGTCCAGGACACATTATTGCCTTCAAGCACCATTGAAACTATCAAAAAAATTTTTTAACAATGTAATAGATAACTTAGCCTTGATTTAAATTTAGACCAATTGATAATGTATCTAGAAAGGATTACAAATTAGTCAATAAACTCAAAATATTGCAATGTTTTGGATAACTCAGTTTTATTTATTAATACCAAGGTAACATTTGCATGTTGTATTCCATATTTACATGAGTCATACTATTAATCATTTGCTTAATAACTAAATGACACAATTCAGATCAAATCAAATTTCCAGATATGCTAAGACAACAACTCCTAGTATTCCTTTAAAGTTGGGAGTTATAGTCCTAGCCAATCTGTAAAGTAAAATATTAAAAGAAATGATTTTCTGCTATATAATCCTTTATTTAAATTTAGAAGTATTTTGGGTCAAATATGTTCACCCCTTCCCCTTATATGAGTTAGACAAAAGATATTTTGGAATCTCAAGATTGTATATATCAATCTTGTAAGTGAGAACAGATTTTGAAAACTTTGTTACTATATTTCTCAGTATGATACAATATAGTTTTCCACATAGCAATTGCTAATTGAAAAATCTGGGTCTCATAAATCAATTTGCGTATTCACAGTGTATATTGTATTAAAATGTTAAATTATTGTATAACTTAAATTACTGTTGTGTCTTTTGATCCATGTGCATTTGACAGTTTTTCAATTTTCCATGTGCATATGACAGTTTTCCAATTTTCACTGATAGAAACGTTTTATTTAAATGAGATATATAAAGTAGACCTGCTACAAAGCCAGCATTTAACTGAGGAAGTCAAGCTATTGCTTATTGGATAATTTGACTCTTTTATAGCATAGTAAAAGCTGTAAAGTGAATGGTATGACCTCTTTGGTCATTGCTAATCCATAAGAGTTTACTGTTAATTTAGTCCAGTATAGGCATCATGTTAAGAGTATAAAATATGAGAGCAGATCTAATTGTAAGTGACTGGTATGCTAGAGGATCTCTGATTCAAATATCAGTCAGCACAGTAATCCTTAGTAGTTTTAAAAAGAAAAAGACAGGCTGTAAGATCCATGTGACTTTAATACAAACCTAGTTATGAGATATGCCATGCCACAATATGATAATTGTAGTAGAATATAATAAGTACCACGCAAAAGGATAATAACTTGTGGTCAGATTGGTCTATTTAATTATTTATAAATAAATTGATTATGTGCTATCAAATCAGCAGTGAGTCTTAGCAATCACTTAAGTCGATTTTCTTCATGATAATCTATCCTTCACATGGTTCTTTAGTTCTTCTAACAGGATATTCATAACTACTGTAGCTGTGTCTATGCATCTTACAGTTGGGTTTCCTCCTCTTCTCTTTCCTTTCTCCTTTCTTAGCATCAGAAAGAGAGCTAGTTGTTTGCACAATAAATATGGTAACACATATGCCTGAAATACAATAATTTGAGAATGATAATTTGTGTCTTGAGTCAGAACTCTAGATTGATTTATTTGTTAATTCATTTTTGTTTTCTTGGATGATCGTGAAGTTTTTTCCAACACCAAATTTGAAAATATGCTTCCTATCCAACTTCTTCAAAATCTGATTTTCAGTTCCATAAGGTGTCACAGGGAATACCATTGATCTTTGTAGATATAGACACATCATGGTATCTGGTTTTCCAAGGTCTTCATCGTTGCTATGCCAATTGCTAATCTTTTAGTATATTTCTTGATTGTTTGTTCCTTTACTCTTGATGGTTGATCCTAAAAGGCAGAATCATTTTACTGCAATTTCCAATTAGAACTGTCATATAAAGATTATCTTAGGGGCTATCTAAATCTTTCTATCCATTTTTCCCATTTGTAATATGGAGAGATAATTATTGATGTATCTTACGCAGTTGTCAACTAATTTTTTTTAAAAAAATTAGATTTCTTTCCAACATGACTTCATTTATAAACTTTAAGCATCTTTGTAAGTCTCAATTACATTATATAAATTGTAACCTTATTAAATTATATTGAATGAGTTATAAGCAAATTATTTCATGCTACCATTTCTGATAGTAATGCCCAATGAATCTTTCTTTTTAGCTAGATGTTTTTGATAGATCCTACAATTAATCCCCAACTTGCATCTATTCATTTAGCAACCATTCAAAGTTATAACAGCATTGGAAAATGGGAATTATAACCAGCCCTTGCAATCAACCATCACAATACGCCCACAATCTTCTGCTCAAAATCTGGCCACTTGGCAACCAGCATGTATTTATGATGAGTGCAGAATCCTGAGGTCATGTGTTGGCCATTTGCAATCTTCCCAGCCAACTTCCAACAAGCAAACTTCCTCAGTGGAGGAAGGCTGCGTTTACTTATTGATTTCATGATTCATTTAACAATTACAATGATTTGCTTAACAATCGGTGGGTTCCTACTGGTTTGGATTGTTTTGGGTGAACCAGTAGTGGTTTGGCGGCCTGGGTTGCTGGAACCGGCAGCGATTCAGGCCTGCCACATCCCTGAACTGATTCTCTGGGTGGTGCCATAGACACCACTATCTTGTTTTTTGCTTTTGTGCATGCGCAGAACAATTTTTATTGCACTGCGCATGCGCACAAGCGAATCGGCATTGCCTGCTGGAACCCACTCCTGTTAGCAATCATGGCAGAACAAGTAGTAAAATTGGGCCTGACTTACTTAATAACCACCTTGCTTAGCAATGAAAAGTCTAGTCTCGATTGTGGACGTAAATTGAGGACTACCTATAACAGGGCTGGCAAACTCGTGACCCACAGGCCGGATGTGTCATTCTCTGGCCATGGCCATGCCCAATTTAGTGAAGGGGAAAAAGTTGTAAAACATGTGACGATGTGAGTTTGACACCCCTGACCTGTACTGAGAAAGAGAGTTAAGAGTTCTTCATAGTTTAAAATCACAGTCTGGGTCAAATTTGAAAACTTGCGTTGCTTTATACAGGACTTTGGATTTGAGCAGACTGAATCTTATATCTTGATTGCAAAGGACTACTACTGCTAGGACTCTCTTTGCAGTAATATAGCTTCATTTCCTTAGAAAATATCTAACAAACAAGATTCAGTTGAGATTCATTATGTTACGAGATAATCTGTAGATTCGTGTTTGTCAACCGTAGTCATTTTAAGATAAGTGGACTTCCTTCCAGAATTCCCCAGGCAGCACTGTAGGGGTATTCTGGGTGTTGAAGGCTACACATCTTAAAATGGTTAAGATTTAGAAACATTACTATAGAAGTATGTACCTTCTGAAAAGTGTACTTGAAAGTTTTGAACTGCATACAGATTTTGAGACTGTGGAAGAAAACAAAGAAACACTGTTTGTTTGCAATTCAGATCAAAGGACTGAAAGCATTTGCTGCGTCCATCTTTTTAATAAGTATTGTGTATACTGACAAGTGAAACAGAAGTTGATGCATCATTTTGGATTTTAGAGTTACTAATGTGTATAAACACAATAAAAAGCCAATATATAATCAACAGATAAGCTTAGAAGACTAGTTTGCAAAATAAAGAATGAAGGCTGGGAGGGGTTTTTTTTTGTCTCTGTTCAAGCATTCGCCCACTAATCAAGGCTAGCATGTATCTATATGTACAATGAACTTGTTCTGACTTGTTTTGTCTGCCTTTATAAAATTAAAGAAGAATAGATCCTCACCCAAGCATTCCAAATATAAAAACAAATTTGGAAAAAAATTGCTACAACATGTTGAGCAATGGATTGTTAAAAAAGCTACTAAGAAACACATTGATCAATTATTTTTGTTAGGAAAAAAAGCATCTATTTCCTTTGTTGCTAGCCTCTTCCTCCAAAGAACAGGTACCTGCTTCAACTTTACTATTGTCAGCAAAACATTCATTGGTATGAAGGGTCATGCTTTGTTCTCCAAATAATACTATTATATAATGCAGTAGGATTATATGAAGACATAGGCTGCTCATTTTAGAATCCTCAGTTTTAATCCTAGAAAGGCTAACTTTCTGCTTAAAAGATTGGGGAGGAATGGAAGACACACGGAGTAATGAAATTAGCTGCCATCGGCATAAGGCAAAATTGTAGCAGGTGAGCCAAAGAACACTCTCAGCTATGGCAGGGACCCTAATAACACATACTTTCACACACACACATACTCCAACCTACTTCAAACCTTGGAGTATACACACACACACACACACACACACACACACACACACACGGAAATGCTTTATTATGTATTAATACAAATAATAGCAAGTTATATTGAACTTAGAAAAAGATACAGAGGGAGGGAGAGAGAGAGAAAGAGAGAAAAGGGAGAGTTTTGTATGGAAAGGAAATGCATTATTAATTATATTTAAAGAAAGATTGCCTTGAAAATGTTTGGTAATGCACTCCCTGTGTCGATTTAAATGCTTATTGTTTTTCCATTTAAAGCAATGGAAATTTAATTCAATATTTTCTTGACAGTTTCTTTTTTAAAATGCTTATTTCCAAAGAAACATTATTTAACTTCTGATGATGATGCTTTATATTCAGAAAATATTGTTTAGTTTTCAAAGAAGATAAGCAGAATGAGCTAACCATAAAAAGACAAGGATGTTATACCATGAAGAAACAATTTGGTTTAGTTTAATTCTTTTTTTAAACCTACTGCAGACAAAAATCAACCTCATAGAAAAGGGGGAATAAGATTAGATTTTATGAATGTTATAAACTCCATAGGACACCAGCACAATGTAGGTTGGGAAAGGCATTGTAGCAATGCGCTCTGTATGCAATCAGAAGCCAATTGTTAGTGGACTGTGTACAAGCACATACTGTGCTCAATGATCTGATGAGGTATTATGGATATGATGCAGAGAGACCTTGTGGATTAGAACCTCACCATTTGTTTAAAAAGTGAAAGCAACTTAACATTTACACTGAGCTTGTCTGAAGAGTGGCTGCTCTTTGGATGGCAAGCTGAAGAGAGAGTATTTTCTTTACTCTTTTATTGCTTTCGGGAATTTATGGTATGGTTGAGAATTGAGCTGGGGTTGAGAACTTGATGTATGTGCATGGGGGAATTCTCCATTCCTAAATTGCATTATCTTAAATCTTCTACACCACACCTATGTTATTAATTCTGTGTGTAATGTGAAAAAAGTTTATGCAAAACAAGTATATTATTATAAAACTTTTTAAAATGGAAGAGAAATAGCTTATTAAAATATAGCCTGGAGATAGTTTGTAACACTGATTTTAAATGAGAAAGCATTATTGAAGCATGATTATTGTGCAATATACAGTATCAATCACTTAATATATATTTTATATGCAATCATATATTTATATATAATCATATATTTTCATTTTATATATATTATATTCTTACTCCTCTTTTCCACCCCTCTTTCCACTTTCAGCTTTAGTGAAGGGATTCGGGTTGTAGTTATAATGTGAAAGTATATTAAATAATTATATTCATACAGGCTACAGACTCCTATACCAGACATTTCTTATTTTAGGATCAACTCTATTGTAATACTTTGAAATTACACCATTATTGAACACTAAAATACACTAAATACACTAAAAACATTAAAATGGAGATAAATAATCCCTATATCTAACATGCAGTACAACCAGAGAATGGGATAATCAATATAATAGTATTGCAGTTGATAACTGAGTAAAGGTTTTGAAGAATGGAAAAACAGGATATTATTATGAACACATCTGAGAGTCCAGTTTCATAATCTACATGAATAAGGTTAAGAGTTTCACTGGCCTTCAGCTATATCCTTTCATTGATGGGAGGTCAGGATAGGTGATCCTCTTTTGGCTTGGCCCAAGGTAAAACCCAAAACAATACCCTTTTGTCTAGAGCTAGAGGAGCAGAAGCAACAACTTGATAGGCTGAAAAATGAAATTTTGTGCATTGAGAGTTACCTGCTTCTTCCAGTTTCCAAGATAAGACAGTTTAGCTTATGGTAGTAGAGAAACTGATAGGAAAAGGTAAGAAGTCAAGAAAATCAACACAGGAGACCTGTTTGAGAGAAATTTTGCTCACATCATGTGATTTCTAAAATTTTAACCAAATCCATAATGGATTTGGATTCCAGAAAATGAAAAGTTTTCCCTGTGATTTGATATTCTATGGGATCCCTTCCAGTTGAATATGGAGAAAATGAGATATTTATTGTATTTACAATCTAGGTTTTACTGTATTGTTGAATGTATCAATTCCAAGTATCAGTTAAGTAAATTTCAGATATTTTGCTTTGAAGCATGAACATATTTTGCCTTTATACAGGAATATAATGAAATAATATATCAAAAAATTCACCCATAGAGAATAGCTGTTTACATAGGAACTGTAGATATTTTTTAAATTGATTTGTCTGGTTTGTGTATGTGTATGCGTGAACCCTAGCATCATGAGACAAAATTATGTCATAACTCCCAGAACTGAAAATTGCCTATGTTAGCTCATGTATACTAGGAAAGATATAAGTTGAAAAGATCAAAATAATATTCCTTAGAAGACTATACTGCTGTGCATAATAATTTATTGAAAACAGGTAACATCCTCTAACCAATATGTTAGTCCAAATAAGTGAAGCTAAAGACGTTTTAAATGGAATTGGTGCTCCCAGGCTGCAAGATTGGGCCTTTGTGCATTGTTTTGTGTCAAGGATCATTTGAAAAATTTCTAAACACAAAATTATTTTTCAATGCTGCTACATGAGCCTTAATAAGTGTGAGCATGCTTAGGTCTCAGCATTGCATTTTATGTTTTGCCAGTTTGCCTACTAGCGATCTGCTGAACAGAATTTCCAAGGCAGAGGTGCAAGTCTGTGCCCAACAATCCCCTTTTGTTTTTGCAGATGTTTAGGCTTAAAGCGGTGTTGTGGAGCTCAGGCCGTGTTTGTACTTGCATACTGCTATTCTCTGCTCATTGTCTAAACCTGTGTGCATTGTTCTTCTTGACAGGTGATAACTATCCTGTGCAGTTCATTCCATCAACAATGGCAGCTGCTGCTGCTTCTGGACTCAGCCCTTTACAGCTCCAGGTATGTGCCAGAATAAAAATATGTGGGCTCAAAGCCAGTACTTTAGTGGAAAACTGCTAACCAGCTGTATGCTAAGTAATGGCTTGAATGTTAAGTAATTTTTTAAGCACAGCCCCAGAAGGATTAACACCTTATGTACTAAATATGCTGCAAACAGAGCAGCATGTGTCAAGCTTGATGCTGGGAAATGCAGCCAACTTTGTATTTTTATCAATTACTTAATAATTTCTGGCACAATCCAATCTATGGTTAAGCGCTTTTAAGCCCATTGATTTGGTGTAAAAATTAAGCAGTCCTTTAAGTCTTGTCTTCAACTGAAAGGTGTTTCAAAGGTACTTAAATTGGAGAAAGGATGGAAGAAACAAGTAGCTTTTGGTGGAATTTAGATTCAAAATATTTTATTTCTCTTAAGCTTTTTCCAGATGTAGCCTGTATAGCTTTTGCTCCTCATAGTAGGTGTCTGAAAAATGTCGATTTCTCCTTCTTTTGGGCTTTGTAATGACTGTTTCCTAAACTGTAGACTTGCAGCTTCTGTATTTATGGAACCTCAGTCTTTCCATGCGTTAAGTTGGTTGGATGCCAGCAGCCATCAGGAGTCTGAGTTTGGTCCCTTGCTAGGTCATTTATTTATTTTTGTCATAGGGGGAACTAAATGTTGTGTGAAAATGATTTATATTCCAATTTATTATATAGCCTTTTAATATTCCCCAAGAAAAGGCACAATAGTGTCAAATAATGAAGTAGCAGTCAAAAGCTTATAAAGTGGGTGTTTTAGCAATCATATTAGAGGTTTACCTTTTGGTTATTTAAATGTTGTAGCTAACACCTCTTGCAATTGTTATCAACCACAATTATAGTAGTATTAATTTAGTAGTGGCAAACATTGCAGTTTAGTTAGAGGAAAAATAGACTTAATGCCATCTTGTTTGGATTACAGAATATTTTAAAACATTAAAAAAATCCAGCCTTAATGATTACAGATTTTTTTAAGGATTCCGATAAATGAAAGGAGAAATTTGCTCAATTATCATTTTTAGTGCAGAATTGGATGGAATCTAAGAAAAGAGAAGCAGCACAAACATTGAAACCTGCTGGAGAAAAGTATATCTGAATTTAAGACTACAGATAAGAGAAACTGAGAAAAATCAGTTTACAGGCTTCTTATTACAAGGCAGTTCTGTTTCTGATAGGGTCAGGTATGGTGGCTATTGAGTGGACTAGGAGAAAACAACTGAAGAGTCCGCCTGTTCATCTACAACAATTCTCTAATTTGTATTATTGATCTACCACTTTCAATTGGAAATGGTTGAGGACAGCAATGAATAATCAAATGGGTATCCTACTTGTTTGTTTTAGTTCTATTTCAAAGGATATTTTCTTGTTCAGGTCTTCCCCTTTCACCTGGAGACACTTATATCTTTACTTTCTGAGAAAGTTCTTCAAAAGAAGACTGAGGTTTTATAGCAGTTAGGGAAAAAGATCTGTAAGATATACTGGGAAGGTTTGGTAAACTGGATCTGCTGATCATATCTTATTTTCTTCTTTTGAAAGACTCCACTCCCATGTTATAGAAATAGCATAACACATATTGTATTGTGACACTATTGTATATCTAAGAAGAATTGAAGCAACACACACAGGCCCGAACACAATTATTCTTTCTGAAGAATTTGCTGAGATTGCTGATTGAACTCTTCTTAACAGCTATAGCTCTTTCAAAACTATGATATATAGGTTTCAGTGCTCTGAAAGGGATAACTAACCTATAGCATCCCGTAGCACACATAACAATGTCTTTCAACATGGTAGACAACTTGGTGCATTCCAGATATTGTGCTTTATATCTCCTAATCATTTCAGTATATCCAATGGCGAGGGATTGGGAACTGTAATATAAATATCTGGAAAGTCTAAGTTTTTTCAGAGATGAAAGTTAAGCAGTCTTTTGCCATGTATCCTAAAGAAGAGAAATGTGTGGTCCACTGAGTAATGCAGAAAACTATTATCTGTAAGCAAGTTGTAATTCATTCGTTCATTACTTGAGTTGTCCAAAATATTGCATGATCTAGATCATGTTCTGTATGACAGCATACTGAATTCTATTGAGTACAGTTCCTGATTAAAATAGGCATAACAAGCTATTGCCTAATCTGTGAGCCATTCAAAGTAGCAGTAAAGTAAAGGTAAAGGTTCTCGTCGCACATATGTGCTAGTCGTTCCCGACTCTAGGAGGCGGTGCTCATTTCCATTTCAAAGCCGAAGAGCCAGCTCTGTCTGAAGACGTCTCCATGGTCATGTGGCCATCATGACTAAATATCGAAGGCTCATGGAATGCTTTTACTTTCCCACCAAAGGTGGTTCCTATTTTTTCTACTTGCATTTTTACATGCTTTCAAACTGCTAGGTTGGCAGAAGCTGGGACAAGCAACGGGAACTCACTCCATTACATGGTGCTAGGGATTCATACTGCCAAGCTGCAACCTTTCTGATAGATAAGCTCAGAGTCTTAGCCTCTGAGCCGCCACATCCATATTCAAGTATTCTTTTTAAAGGCTGGTTTCCACTTTGCTTCAACAATAACAACTTGTGGAGGAAATTAGTTTGCGATGTATCCATTTTAAATATAAGGAATTAAAGACTGAAGAGTACATAGAAATGTATATGTGTCTAATCGACCTGTCTTTCTCATACTGATCTTTTTCATTATTTTATTACTCTTACAAGACCATGACTCCAGACGTGCAGACATTCTATCCTTAAAAGGAAAGGGATTTGGGGTGGGGGTGGGGAAAATAAGCATTAAATTTGAATTAATAATAAGTGGATGAAATTCTAATCACCCTATGACTACTTTCAGTATTAAGGAATCACATCTGGGCTCATGTTGACAAATGGTCTCTTCCTCCCATCAGTGTTTGAATTAACTAATTAATCTATATTAATATACAATGAGAAGGTTCAGTTATATGACCCAGTGCAATAATCTTATAGCCGTTCTCCCCTCGACTTAGAAAGGCTGAGTATATTGGGGTTTTTTCCTCCTTCTATCCCACAAAGCAAAGGGGGGAAAAAGCAGTGGTGTGGGTGTGTATACGTGTATATAAAAGGGAGGGGGGGGGAGGAAGAAAAACAAGAAAGAAAAAAAGGCAATTATGTTAAACAAATGTTCTTTAGGAGAGTGCATGGAGGCAGAGGGGAGGGTGAAAGAGTAAAACCAACCTATAGCTTCCCCTTTATCCCTGATGCCTCCCTGAGCAATTTGTCCTTCAAAGTTTATCACGTATAACATTAATGAGCCTTGGCAACTCTTAGTCCTGGTTGCAGCTGTACGCTGAAAGTTTTCATCATCAATGAAATTAAACAACACCCGCCACAAAAGCATGTCCAGCCGGCTTCTTTATCCTCTCGCTCTTTTCTGCTCTTCGCTTTAGCACAACGTAACGACCTTTTGTTATACCACAGGGTGCAGATCCAAAGTATTGCTGAAGCATTGCAGCGCCTGCCTCAGGGGTACAATATTAGCGGTATGAAGCCAAAGAATGCTATTTTTAGTTGAACAGTTCGGCAGATGGAGGCAGGAATACTCATATATCTGAAGGTTGAGGGTTTGAACCATTAATTTTGATAATGTATTTAACCCTGGGAACAATCAGAAACTGTAACTCTAAGGTTACAATGCTTTTGACCTTTACAGAACAGAGGGCACTCGGTACAGTAAACAATATATTACATTTCTACTTATTCTAATTCTCTCACACATATAAATTTCAGGACAGGGTTGACATTTGCTTTCCTCAGCTATTTTCGTGCAGGCCCTTAAAGTAAGTAGAGAAGAATGTGCAGGAGAGAGGCCTCTGTAATGTGACAGTCATGTAAATATGGCCTTTAAATAGCCAAGGCATTAAATGTAGCCTTTTATGAAGAAATATTATTCTCAAGAACCAGCATCTCATTTGTTCCTCCCTCTCCCCCCACCCCCACCCCGTGGAAAAGTTGGTATATGAGCCGTGTCTCTTTAGGCATTTCCTGTATATTGCTGTGAGCTTAAAGTGAATTTTATTGGGGTTAATGCTATGCAATAGGCTATTCTAGAGAAAAGGTTTGGCTCCAGCCTTTCATTGTGTAAATGGGTCATACCTGTTTGTGGCTTTGTGAAATGGAGCACACTCCACCACAGCAAATACAGCAGTTAGATATCACACAGCTTAAGTATTCCTAATTAAAGTATCTCCATGTGTCAGCATATTGGTAATGTTTTATTTTAATCCATTTATTTTGTTTATGAAACACTGACATATGTTTAGATTGTGAAATATATGAGCCTTAAAAATCACTTTATTGAAGAAAATTAATTCCTACAATGCTGTCTGGGTAATGTGTTCAGTCACCCAGTCAGTCACTGGCGGGCCTGCCACTCTTAATGTTGCTTAGACACACTTTAACAGTTTTATCTGACATAACATTTCTCTGATGCAGCCAGCAATAATAATTTCCCCGCACAAATGCTAAACAGGGGTTTCCTTTATTTTTATTTGCAATCCAGTAAAGAATTGGGGTTTGGGGAGAAAGCGGAAAAAGAGATGGGAAGACTGCGTAAAAGATTCAAGTAAGACCAATCAAAATTAAAACCAGCTTCCTACCTTTTCAAAGTTTGACACTGCAATTTGTTTTTCAGCAGGTAGATTTTCAGGTCAATGCTGTGAGTGACTGACTGTCAGCGGGAATTCCACCTAGACAAGTAATTTCACTTAGAGTATTAGTGACAGATTGCTCACTTCTTCGTATCACTAGAGAAAATAAACTTAATATTGTTACAGGCACAGTTTCTGTCTTCATTAGCCTTATAGAAACATTCTGCCTTGTACGCTCTTTCTCTCTCTCAACCCCTCCCCCCAATGAGTCTATTTTGCTATTATTTTAAACCAAATACTCCTGCTTATCATATCTCTGCTAAAGTGAATATTTTGCCAAGATTACCACTGTAAAAGACAGTCTGCTTGAATAAGCCTGTCCAAGTCAAATACAATTTCAAGTAGATTTGTTTCAGAAATGTACAGTGTAGTTCAGAGAGAACTTGCAGAATATTTCAATTTTTGAATGATAATCTCTTTGGACTCAGCCCGGTGAAAGTGACTTAGCTGTGAGTCACTTAAGTTTCATTTGGCTTCAGTGGGTCTATCTTTGATTTAGATCATTGACATCAGTGAGAGTTAGAGGTGGGACTGCTTATTCAAGGCCACCAACACAGTGGTTTTTTTCCAAATGTAACTTGGGGATATTTCTTGCCTCTATACTTGTACACTCAGCTGCAGTGGAGATGATCAGAATCAAGCTAACTGTGTTTGAGTAGGAAAAAGTGGAGAAAGGAGTTGTAATAAGAAGCTGGAATAAGCTTGAGTTAACTTCCTTCCTCCCTCCCTCCCTCCCTCCCTCCCTTCCTTCCTTCCTTCCTCCCTTCCTTCCTATCTCTATCTGTCTATCTGTCTGTCTGTCTGTCTGTCTGTCTGTCTATCTATCTATCTATCTATCTATCTATCTATCTATCTATCTATCTATCTATCTATCTATCTATCTATCTATCTATAATTTATATAACTACATCTCTCTGTTGGGTTCCAAAAACCGAGAGACATGCTGAGTTTCTTCTAAGCAGTTGCCTTTATTGTTCCTCACCTACAGCCAGAAATCTTTTCAAATTAAAGAAAAATAATTGCATAATTAAAGATAGAAGTCCTAAGGAGGAGCTATCTTGATTCTTTCCCTTCTGACCAAGCTAAACGTTGCTCTTGCTCTAGAATGCAGCCCATCCATTCTATGAATCTGGATTACATTCCATCGCATCTACAAGCAAGTGACTCTGGGCAGTTTACAGAAAAAACTGAAACAATAAGCTGGAAAAAAGATAGAATTTAATTGATAGAATTTAATTTCATTTTCCATTAATGCAACCTTCCCAACTCAAAATATGGTTTAAATTCAGCTCGGTTTCTAAACAAGCCATTTCCAAAATAACAGCTTAGCAAATTTATTTGACCAGAGTTAATTTTAAATCATTCTCTCTCATTCATAGACTCAAGCCAATTTTCATAGAGAATTAGTTAAAATATGTTAATGTGTTTCTTGGATTTTTTTCAGGCTCATCCCTGATGTGATAAACAATAATGGATATGTGTGAAACTTACCTTTCTGCTCTATTAGTGCTTTAAGTCATCATAATTAAGATTTTCTGACTGCATGGTTTCATACCAATCTATGGGGCCTGAAGGGATACAGTAGATTAAGTAACTCACATGGCTATTTCCCTGCAATAAATATGAGTACCTTGTGTGGAAAATTACTTACTTTTTAGGGACTCTGTTTCCATGCTCCCACATGAGCAATTATTCTTCAAGTGGAAATCATGAATGTATGTCTAGATGTGATCTGGACAATAGTGGAATTGTGAGTGGCTGTATGTAATTCTAGATCCTAGACTGGGCCTTTTCCAGTTCAAGATTACTGGATGGAATTATTGGATTTGAAATGTACTTTTTACCAAAACAAAAAGGTTTAATAATGAATTGGATTTAGAGATAAAATAAAAAGAATGATAATAATTATGATAATAATGCAATAATAGAAGTTTAGGATTTTAATATTTATGCTGGCTTTAGACAGTTACGAGAATGCAGACTGTGTTTTTCCCCTATCTCAAAAGAGGGCTATTGTAGCTTACTAGAACAAATCTCTTTCAAACCCAAAGACATTGACAATGTATAACATATGCTAATTCTTTTGGAGAAGTTTCAGACTAGCAAATTGAAAGATAATTAATGTTGATCTTAGCTTTGATTCTAACAGTTGGAATTTGGATGTTTCTGTATTACAAAATACAGTAGTAAACAAATTGCCTTCTGTTATTAACCTTTCATTAGTGAAAAATTAATTGGGTATAATGTGAACAATGATATTTAAAAAAAATGCAGCAGAAAAAGATAGCAGACATCATTATGTATCCAGATTATGCCAAGGCTCTGATATTGCTTATGGAATAATTGTAACATTAATGACTATCTTTAACATGATTGTATGAGTAGAGTAGTCCATGATGTGTCAGTGAAGGAACCAGTATTATGTGAGTGTCAAGGCATTTATAAAATTAAAAAAGAATGAAGAGACTCTTGATTATGTAAAACACGTACAAGGACACACTAGTCCTTGTCCAGTCCAGTGAGTTTTAAAACCTCTGAAAGTCTTTGCTTGTACCCAGCATTCCTCCTGCTAGTGAATGTCCAGATTAACTCCCCGAGGAATTGCCTTCACAGCGTTCTTGTACATTTCTGTGCCAGATGCTTTACAGACTTTGTGAACATTTTTGCTTGTGAAGTATCAAAAATAGCATACCTAAAAGAGCATTCAAAATTGTTTTCTGCCATATACAAAGCAGAATATTTAATTCTGTTCATATATAGGAACATTTATTACGATCAGAATGTGGTTATTTGAGCTTGAGTCATTGAATCCTGCGTCAAAAGAATAGTTTCCACATTTTAAAGATCTTAGCTAAGGATACATTGGCTTTTTCTTCCTTTTGTTTTCAGCTGTTATCCTCACATGCTATATTAGAGCTGTTCCCACAGATCATTTTAAGATAATTTTGTTGTCATTATTGCAGAGAGTCCTGAAAGAATTGGTCTGCATGCAGAACACCCTAGAAAGCCTTTTCAGTCCTACTTATAATCATAAAATTGAAGCCATTAACTAAATATATAAACTCCAAGTAAGTAAATAAATGCCATGAAAATTTAAACTCCAAATCACACATTCTGTAAACACAAGGAAAATCTAGGCTATATAGAATGTTCGCAGGAGGAAATATCCACCTCAATAAGCAATGGAAAAAGAAGAGAAATTATAATTTCTCTGCTTTCTCAAATTATAAAATGAGATTATAATTCTCAAATTATAAAATGAGAGCATCAGTATAAATGTAAACAATGGGATGACTGGTTTATAAATGAAAGAGTCAGAAGGTCTTGGTCAGTGGTGGATTTCAATTTTTTTTAGAACCTATTCTATAGGTGTGGCCTATTTTGTGGGAGTGGCTCAGTGGTCATGTGACTGGGTGGGAGTGGCTTGGTGGTTATATGACCGGGTTGGCATGGGCAAGTTGGAAAATGTGGTGAAACTCACTTAACAACGTTCTTGCTTAGCAACCAAAATTTTGGGCTTAATTGTGATCATAAGCTTTCTTTCTTTCTTTCTTTCTTTCTTTCTTTCTTTCTTTCTTTCTTTCTTTCTTTCTTTCTTTCTTTCTTTCTTCCTTCCTTCCTTTCTTCTTTCTTTTTTTTTCTTTCTTTATTTTGTCTCTCTCACCCACTTTCTTTCTTTCTTTCCCTTCCTTCCTCCCTTCTTTCTTGTCCCTCTCTCTCCAACTTTTTTCTTTTTCTTTCTCTTTCCTTCTTTCTCTTTCTAATTCTTTCTTCATCTCTCTCTCTCTCATACACACACAACCATTTTCCTCATGTCTGCCACTGACAGCTTTCAAAGAGAAGGAAGGACTCCTGCCTTGGGAAGGGGCTGGACTAGATTACCTCCATGTTCCCTTGCATCCCTCTATCTTCTCTGTCCCATTTAGTCACAAACAGCCCTATTCACTTTAAAGTTGGTCGCAAACTCCACTCACCCTGCGCGCACCCTGGTCCCACCCAAGGTGGCGAGCTGTGGGGCGTGGGAAAGGAGTCTGTGGCTCTGTGTCTCTTGATCTTCTTCCCCACCTCGGTTCTGCAGGTGGGAGGTGCTGCTGATGAGGCGGCGTGGCCATGGCAGCGGTGGTGGGGGAGTTGGGGCGCTGCCCACCAAGCAGCATGACCCACAGCAAGCCCAGGAGCAATAGCTGCCAACATGGGCTCCCCCTCAGGCCAGCGGCCAGGCATGCAGAAGGGGACGCAGCAGCAGCAGCGAGGGCAGCCTAGTGGGGGCAGCACTTTGGTGGGTGGTGTGGGAAGGAAGGAATGAAGAACAGCCGAGGTGAGGGGAAAAAAAGCTCTGCTGGGTGGGGGAGCAGGGTGGGTTGCTCCATGGCGGGCCAGTCCCACCACCGTGGAGCCTTTTATTATTTTTTCTCTTCCTCTCATGAGAGTCGTGCCAACAGCAGCGGTGACAGGAGGAGCAACAGTCTGGTGTGCTCTCCCAATCCAGCCTGCCTGAGGAACAGGAGGGGAGTTCAGCTGTTTGAAAAGCCTTGCATGGAACTCCTCTCCTGTTCCTTCTTCTCCTGTTTGAACAAGCCACACAGAGTGCACTGCCTTGTCTTTCACAGCCACCTTGTTTCCAATTGGGGCAGGGATCCATGGAGAGGGAGGGAAAAGATGGATTTCTTCTCCCCCAATTGGAAACGAGGTGGCTGTCAAAGACAAGGGAGCATGCCCCACATGGCTTGTTCAAACAGCAGAAGAAGGAACAGGAGGGGAGTTCAGCTGTTTGGAAAGCCCCGCATGGAAATCCTTTCCTGTTCCTTCTTCTGCTGTTTGAACAAGCCACGTGGAGTGTGCTGCCTTGTCTTTCACAGCCGCCTCATTTCCAATTGTGGTGGGGATCCATGGAGAGGGAGAAAAGATGGATTTCTCCCCTCCAATTGAACAAGCCATGCAGGGCGCGCTCACTTGTCTTGGCAGCCGCCTTGTTTCCAATGGGGAGGGGAAGAAATCCATCTTTTCCCTCTCTCTCCCTGGATCTCCGCCCCAATCTGAAATGAGGCGGCTGTGAAAGACAAGGGAGCACGCCCCGCATGGCTTGTTCAAACAGCAGAAGAAGGAACAGGAGGGGAGGATTTGTTGGAGAAGCCCATGGGCCACGCTGCTGTCTCCTCTGACAGCCACCTCGTTTCCAATGAGGGGAATCCATGTGATTTCTTCCTTCTGCATGGATTCCCCACCACCTTCATTGGAAACGAGGCGGCTAACAGAGAGAAGAGGGTACTGCACACCACATGGGCTTGTTGGGGGCCTCCGGAAGAACCAGTACAATAAGGCACGCTAAATTTCGTCAACCGGTACACCCGTACTGGTCTGTACTGGCTGAAACCCACCCCTGGTCTTGGTTTATTGAGATATCTCAGTGGTACATACAGATTGATAAAAGTGGTGTCAAAACAATTATTCCCAATTCATTTGTTTTTTTCCAGATTTGATGTTCTGCCTCAAATTTGTATTTGAGGCAGAACCTCCTTCTGTGTAAGCCTCTCAATATAAAGATGAGTAAAGAAAGTTTTATTAGGGCAAGACAGAGGTGCTCTTGTCCAGTCGAAAGATTCATGTTGGCAGCTGTGATGTGCTTAATTCAGTCTTGAATTTGGATGCCCAAGTTTTGGCAATGGCTGTTTGCATAGCTCAGGCAATGTGCCAATTTTATCTGTTCCTGGAGATAGTACATTTACATATTATATTTGGCCCTGGTGATACATAGCTTAGCTGCATTCCATTGGGCTACTGTAATGCACTTTGCATAGGACTATTTTTTAAGTGTTTGGAAAATTCAGCTGATCCAGAAGGCTGTAGCCAGACAGACAGAAAGAACATGTGACTGGCTCCCTTGTTGAAACAACCTCAGTGGCCACCAGTCTATTTCTAGACACAATTAAAAGTGCTGGTTATGATTTATAAAGCCCAGTACAACTTGGGAACAAAGTATTTTTTTTGGGGGGGGGGATTCTCATGTGACTTTAAGGCTTTAAGTTCTTCAGAAAAGATTCTTTCCTCTGTCGCACAAGCATTGGATACACATTTGATAGTGACTTGAAAGAAGGCCTTTTCAGTAACTTCTCCCAGATTGAACATCCTTGCCAAGAGAAATCAGATTAGCTTGGCTGTCTTTCCGCTGGCAAAGATGTGTTTATTCAGTCAGGCTTTGGGTGTTTTAGCTAATTAGTCACTAAAGTGTTTTCATTTGAGTCTTTATTTGTTACATTTTAATATTTTTATTATGCCTTTGTTATTTTAATCTTTCCCCCCCGGATATCTATCCTGAGTGATGCTTTTGGTGAAAAAAGATGCAAATAAACTAGCTTATTGACAAAATCCAAAATAAGAGTAACAATAAATGGATAGCTTTATGTAAGTGATTATCATTGTTAAAATGGAAAAATGTGGTTTTAAGTAAAAAAGAAGCATACTGATGTTGACAGATTACAGAAAAAGATTAGTGGAATTCCAGTACAAGTACAATGTTCTTGTTCTCATTGATACCCTGTCAAATTCAATGACATAGAAGAAAAAACAAAACTAGTTGGAAGATCACATATGCTATTTTGTTATCCATTTAGCTACCTATTCATTGGGTGGATAAAAATGGTTGATCATGAATTACTTTGAAAATCAAAGGCAATAAATATTGATTAACTTTTTGATTTTAAAGAATTATGTTTGCTTTCCCTGTTTCAATTTCTTTACATTGGAGTAAGGTCTATTGTATGTAAAGGAGTAGGATTTAGCACTATACTGTGCATTTTCTGTAGGTAATGTCACTGAATGATTTTTAGGTTGGAATTATTTAAAAGTTGAAGTTGCACACCACGTTTGATTGCCTAGTTTAGAAACAATGCATACCAGAGTTTCCCTTGATCCTTTATTTTCTCTGCCACACAAATGCTACACTTTACATATAATAAGTTTACCTATCAAGTGACACTGCAACCTCAGTGGGGAAAACCTTTTTTTAATGATATGTTAATTGAATGGGATGCTAGAATGGCTCTTTTCCCCAGAAGTGCCCCAGCTGAGTGATAAAACTTCTCCTGATCAGTAGAGCCAGCAGATTTTTATAATATACCTATCTGGTGGATTCAGTTCCTGCTAGTGAAAAATACCACAGCAGTTGCAAGCTATCTTACAAATTAGAGCCAATAGCTATAGAAATAGCTACAGATATATTCATAACTATATTATGAATACCGAAATTTTGTCTCTGATGCTGTCAGATTTTATATACATTAATTTATTTCCCTTTGTATATGCAACCTAAGTGATAGGTTATCTAATTTCATTTTCTCAGTTTATATTAGCAAGATGTATTCCAGAAAAAGCAAAAAATAAAAAGTCTATGGAGATTTTCAATTGGACTGTCTTGTTTTTTTTCCTTGAAAACATTTTGCTTCTCATCCAAGAAAGTTATTCAGTTTTTCTTACTCAACTGTTAATGTTACTGTGGCCAGCAAACCATAAGCCTAACTAACCCTTCAAACTTTGTCATGGGTTGACTTGAAATTTGAATTTGTTGTCAGTGGAAATTTACTGATCTGACCTACAGTAAAGTGACAAGTACAGATTCAGGGCTTGTAAGGGTAACCTGTTCCCCTGAAGAGTTGCTAGAGAAAAAGTGGTAATTGAGGGATGAAATTGAGGAGGCAAAGAGCAGGGGGGTGGTGGACTCTAAGGAGAAAGCAGTATCAATTAGACTTACCGTAGTATATCAGTTAGGTAAAGGAAATGGAAACAAAAAATCCAAGCAGAGGATTTTTTACCAGAATGTGCAAAAGTATAGATGCCACATCTCACCTGTATCCCTCTTTCACTATTCTGAAATACTTTTTTTCATATGCTTTCATCCTTATATGGGAAGGCACTCACAGCGACATGCTTAGATGCTTTGCCCTCAATAGTATCGACCAGAAAACTCAATAATATACCCTGTCCAGAGCACTATATTCAGATACTGAACCTGAAATATCCTGTCTGTCACCATTGGAGGAAGGAGTTAGTTTCACTTCTAATCACAAATTACCGATACTTGTCCCAACACCGGCTGTGTGATTTCTATTAAATGAGCACAATCACAAAGATTTTAGGAAGGCGGTTAAATTCTGTGCAATATAGCAGTCAGACATAGACTGTAAGCCAGTGTAGAAATTGTACTCAGCAAAGGTTGCCACATGAGACATGGGGGGGGGGGGGAATGCCAATTTTCATTAAAAAAACCCCACTCAAACACTGAGTGGCATGGAAATTTACATAGGAAGAGACTGAGATAAGGACATAACAATATTTGGAATATTTTTTTAAAAAAATGTTGTGGGGGATATAAATCTCTACTCGGAATGGTTTACAAGAGAGCCAAGGTGGCACAGTGGTTAGGATGCAGTACTGCAGGCCACTTCAGCTGACTGTTATCTGCAGTTCAGCGGTTCTAATCTCACCGGCTCAAGGTTGACTCAGCCTTCCATCCTTCCGAGGTGGGTGAAATGAGGACCCAGACTGTGGGGGCGATATGCTGATTCTGTAAACCGCTTAGAGAGGGCTGAAAGCCCTATGAAACGGTATATAAGTCTAACTGCTATTGCTACAAGGACACCTGGCCAGAAACCATCAAATTTGAATGTAGGTAAGTTTAGGTTCTATTGTAATCAGATAGGTTGTATTATAATATAAGGTTTTTCTCTGTCTCTCTTTTTTGATCTTTGGCTGTAAACGAGGATATTAAAATTTGGCTTAACCAGTTTAAGTAACTAAAATGTCTTTATTATCATATAAAACAGAATATGCTATAAGGACTGACAGTGAGAATAATCGCACAGGGGAGTGGGTGAAAAGTCAGGCCAAGGAAGGCACAGATGAGGAAGATACATGTAAAGAAATGCATTCTATGAACCTGCACTTATTTTAACTTTTAGAATGATTTTGTTAAAATGTGAACAAGCAAGCACTAAGATTATAAACTTTTAACTAGATATGAGCAATACAAATAATAATACTTTGGGCTCATTTAGAATAGCAGCTCTGATCGATCGCTTCTAAAGCACTGTGTTAGGCTTTAGTTTACCCCCTCAGCAAGACTTGTAAGTATTGTCATTACTATGCCCATTTTATAAATGATTTGTGGAAATTGGCGGCTTGTCTAAGGTCACTGATTGAGCCCGTCTGAAGAATTGTTGACTTCCTATTCAGATATATTTTAGATTCTGCCTTTTCTCATGCCCCTTAACAGCCTTTTTCTTTTCTTACAGATGAAAGGGAGGGGATGGTTCCTAGTAATTTTAAAGCTCTTAAGCAACTTAACTGAAAGCCACTATAAACACATAAAAAAGCATATGGTCACTCAGCTGAATGTTTGTTGCCTATGGAACACGAGCCTTTCAAACCATTTAGATGCGGAATCTGGTTTTAATCTTACTATTCCAAATCCCTCATTTAGGGTGACAAGAAAGGTTAACCAATACTAATTAAAATAAAGCAAATTAACCAGCAGGCTAAGTGATAGTAAACTCTCTCTCTCTCTCTCTGTCTTTCTCTCTCTCTGTCTCTCTCTGTCTCTCTGTCTCTGTCTCTGTCTCTCTCTCTCTCTCTCTCTGTGTGTGTGTGTTTGTGTGTGTGCGTTAGAACAATGATGGGAGGTTGACATTTCAGGCCATTTCTTTGCAAGAGAATCTCTTCTTTAAAAATAGATAGCACATGCCATTCATCGAAAGGTTAGGTTTTGCTTTTAGGAAAACAATGTGAGAACGGGAGGAAATTAAAAAGCATTCTGCATATCACTTCATAAAACCCCAGTGAAATGGGGGAAATTTCCACACTTCAGTTCCATCCTATTTCTATTCCCTAGCTTGCACCTTGGTCTCGGTGTATTCAGCATGTTGAATGCCAGGAGCTGAAGCAGCTGTTAGGCCATACTGGAAGGAAGCAGCCTGATGCATCCAGGACCTGGCTTTTCCTCTTGACATCTGGATGCTACTGGATTGTGAAGGCTGCCTGAGGCCAAGAGGCTGCAGGAGCCTTGCGGCTGTGAGTATAGGGTCTTTGCTGCTCTTTAAGTGATTAGGGCACTGAAGCAGCAATAATGCTGAATTATCGCTTGATTGCTTTCTTCTAAGGGATCTTGGGACAAAGAGATAGTCAAGGTGGAGTATTTACAGGAAAGTCATGTTCACAAAGACAAGGCTAATTGCTGTGTGTTTAAAATAAAGCCTCTCAACTTGGTTTAATCCTTAGATAGTTTTGAACATGGGGTTGGTGGCATTGCGGGGGGGGGGAGGGACCCAGATTCCCCTTTTTGTTTCTTTTTCCTAGCAAAGCAGTAAACAAAATCTTCAGAGGAAATCCAGATACTCATGTGAAAGCATTAGAGTGAAGAAAAGACAAAATTTCAGTTAATCCTCAAGGACAAACAGATAGCAAAATCGGACAACAGGAAATTCAAGGTGTATTGATATTTGCACCAACAGGAGAGGGACTAAAAGTGCAAGAGTTGTAACAGCAGCAGAAACAGGTGCAAGAACATTGCTTCACCTTATTGAATGGAAACAGTTGAAAGGCACCAGCACTTTCCTTTTTTGACGGGTTGTTATTTAAAAAAAATGAATCATTTGCAAAATAAAATAGCATTTAAAAATCGAACAGGGGAAGTTGTATTTCCCACCCTGCTACGCTCTTCTGCGTATAATGCATTGAAAACAATATGTAATTAAAAATGGTCTCCCTGACAGATATTCCCCACCCCCAATTTGAATAATAGTGATTCTGTATTGAAGACCAATTTGTGGCTCTCAGTTAACCTCTACTATTCTAAGGGGGTTATATTTAATTAACACTGACTAAAGGCCTGACCTAAGAGGCAACCGAAAATGATTGAACTGCAGTTTCATAGCCAGAGTCTAGTCAGCTGGGAGAGTAGTGTGGGGGGGGGGAGGAATTAGAAACCACCATTTACTGAAAAATTCTTTCCAACTAAGCTGTATTTCAATGGATCATTTAATGCTCAGATGGACAAAGGTATTACTTCAGTCATTGAGTTGTATCAAACCCTTTCTCAGAGGCCCTGTTTTTTTTTTTTTAAAAAAAAAAACCTCTACAGGAAAAGCAGTATTCACAAAAGAGCAGCACTCAGCCTGTTGGAAAAAAGAAAAAAAAGTGAAATGAGGTGAGACCTAGTGACCAAGTTACTGTGTACTTTTGCCTCCTCTACAAATGGGTTCATAAGAGATCTGCAGTTCTGATTTTAGGACCATCATACAGCATTCAGCACAATGTTGCCTCCACTTCCATCAGTGGTGGGTTTCAAAATTTTTTAGAACCTCTTCTGTAGGTATGGCCTGCTTTGTGGGAGTGGCTTGCTGGCCATGTGACTGGGTGGGAGTGGCTTGACAGCCATGTGACTGGGTGGGCATGGCCAACTTGTAAAATGTGTTGAAACTCACTTAACAACACTCTTGCTTAGCAACCAAAATTTTGGATCAGAAACTCTGGCATTTGAAGCACGCAAGTCTTAAAGCTGTCAAGTTACAAGACCCTTGCACCCATAACCCTTTAGGAAAAATACCCAGGAGTGTTCAAACTTGACAGCTTTAAGACTGGTGGACTTCAACTCCCAGAATTCCTCCTCTCGCTCTTCATCTTGATGATGTGTGGACCGGAGGGGGGGAGGGAGCTGGAACCGGTTCTAAACGGCACTGTAGATTTGTGGAACATCTTCTATAGAAGAGGTTAGAACTGGTAGGAACCCACCCTGACTTCCATCCACCTGTTTATTACTTTGTCTCTTTCCATGTTTCCTATATTAACTAGGTCTATGTATAGGTCTCTAGGTATTGATGGGAACAATCAATATTTCTATTTGCCAAACTATTTTTCTCCCTTGCTTCTTCTGGCTTTTCTTAAAGCTGACTTTAGACATTCTTGTTCAGATTGCTGTGAGTTGGGATAGATTAGACACAGGCATGAAATTCTCTTACCTTTGCTACCAGTTCAGAACCGGGAGCGCGTGCATGCGCAGAACTTTCTACGCATGCACAGAACATCTGGGCAGGTGGGTGGAGCCTCCTGCCACCACCACTACCGGTTTGCCCAAACTGGGGCGAACTGTGCTCAGTCTGGAGTGGAGCCAATGCTGAACCTGAATTATGAGCTTCCCTTCTGTGCAGACAAGTGCCTCTTCAGTTTTACATTGCTTTGATTGTTTCCTTTCTTATGTTCTTCTCTTCTGCCCTTTTTTCATTATTCCTTCTTGTGGCCTCCTGAATAGAAACCAAAGATATAACATTTTTGTTTTTGTGTGTATAATAGATCTACATGCTTATCTGTACTCTTAGGGATTCGTATGGCCAAAATATTTTCATATCGTACTATAACATTAACCAACATTTAGTTTTTTTTAAATAACACAACTATTTCAAACAATTTCCATTCTGTAGAGCATACACATTTTTATCAATTTAAATATGTTACAAGAAATAAACATCATTGCTGGTGCAATTTTGTAGACTTCAACAATTGTAACAAAACAATTGTTTTATTTCAGATGCAAAATGAGTTCTCTTCATGTAAAGACCATATGCCAAATTCTTGTGATAGCTGCAGAGTCTGGCAGCTGTTTATGGTTTATCCAAGTGGATAAGTGTGCTTTTGGGGTGCACTTTTGATTTTATAGTAAACTGGTTGTGAACAGGTAATTCAAGGAAGTTATAGTTAAACATTATAATTGAATCTGTCCTGTGTAATTTGGCTGTTCTCAGGGAGCACAATACCTCTCAATTTACTCTGTCAAAGTTGCAATTCAAAAAAAAAATATTGCATCTCTCTGTTGAAGATCACACTGTGTACATAAGCCATAGAAGAGGTGCTGCTGCTGTTTATTCTCTGGCTATGGATGAAATGGTTCTGATGCTCTTTTACCCAGAACCCTTTCACATTCATTTTGAGGGATGCACATTTCATTATGCAGGCAGAACTAGCACTGGGAAAACTACTTACATAAGATTGAATGCATAACTCAGATACCATATAAAATGACTGTGTTGTATAGTTAGCATCTTTCAGAGGTGGTATTCAGCAAGTTCTGACCAGTGGAGAACTGGTAATGGAAATACTGAGTAGTTCAGAGAACCAGTAAACATCACCTCTGACTGTCCCTGCCCCCATCTATTCTCTGCTTCCCGAGTCCCAGCTGATTGGGAGGGAATGGGGATTTTGCAGTAACTTTCTCCTGGAGTGGGATGGGAATGGAGATTTTACAGTATCTTTCCCCTGCCACACCCACCAAGCTATGCCGCGCCCACCAAGCCATGCCCACAGAACTGGTAGTAAAAAAAATTGAATCCTGTACATCTTTGCATATGTACAGCTAAGGAGCCAGGCAATATATTTTGTAATCTTTTATGTGAGGAAATGCATATTTATTAGCCCTAATATAATAATTGTGAAGGTAGAGTTCTATGTCTATTATCCTCTTTTTATGGCACTTCAAAGAAAGCCAGAGTATAATGTTTTTGCCCACTTTCTATTCTATGGCAGCAGTACAAAAAACTGTGTGGAAGAGTGTTTGTTTCCTGATGCCAGTATATCTTCAAGAAGTACTGCACTGCATGTTATCTGGGGAGGAAAAGTGATAATGTCCTAGAGTTGCTTGAAGTATTTCATTCTGACTAATTCTGATACAAGCTGTTCTGGTCTGAAACATCTGGATTAGAGAATCATATTTCAGGACAATCAACTCTGATTCAAGACTGACTTGAGTCAAACTTTTCAGGCAGATCAGAATATAGCCATCATCAGAATCGCTACATGTAATATTCTCCTGCAATTTGTGGTAAAAAAAAATCTATCTGGACAGGTAATACTGTCTTCTTGCTTCAAAAAAGAGAGAATTGAGAAGAGAAACTCATGCATGATGGAATTTCTGCCTCATTTTTGTTATTACATATGTGATGGAAAAGAAGCGATTGTACCCCCACATCTATCCCCCACACACCCACTTGTAGTTTACAAAGGCCAGGAAATATTAACTATAGAAGGTGGTTCCAAAGGTGAAATAAATTACACATTTTTTGCTAATATCTGTGGTAATAAAATGGATACAATACTTTCCAAAATGAAGTAGGTAGTTGTTGATATAAAGTTACCATACAATAAGAGGTCATTAAAAAACCAAATAAAATGTAAAGTCATATCACTTTTTTAATTAATACATTCATTTTAATAAATGAATAAGGAAAATAATAAAGGTGATTTTATTTCCTGTTTCTAGGGGGAGTTTCTAGCACAAGGAGTTTCACATAAATAGGTAGCCCACATTTGATCCCTAGCCAAGACTAAGATTGTAGGATCCAATATGAGTTGGTCACTGAGACCAAAGGTTTATCCTTGCAAGCTTTCAGCCTCGTGCTGGAGGCCATCATCAGGGAACTTCTCCCTCTCTCCAGAATATGTATATGTACTGGGCTGTGCTATGCATATTGTAGGGCAGCCCAGTGTACATATTCTGGAGAGATAGAGAGAAATTACCTCATGATGGACTTAGTATAAGACTGAAAGCTTGCAAGGATAAACCTTTGGCCCCAATAACCAACTCAAGATTCCGTGCAACATTATCCTGGGATATGTATATTTACCTCCATTATAAGGCTGCTTGATCTTTAGGTACAAGTATATCATCACAGAAATGTATATACTGTATGTCTCTGCAGGACTTAAGTCATTTAAAATTCTGTTTTTACTTTATCTTTACTCCTACAACAAGCAGTGTTTAAAGAAAAGGTAAAGGTGTGGTTTTAGCATTTCTGACTGTGCTGGCATTTTTATAACTGATCTGTTGTAGTTAGCGTTATGAATTGTCACTTCTTTTTTAAATACAAAAACCACATATGGTGCCAGATGGATACCGTAGCATTCAGAACAAAAACAAATGTTGTATGTCTCTTTTAAGTTCATGGTTTATTATCTGGGTCTAGTAATATTTATATTAGAGCCTAGCCTCATTCTCCTCTGCACTAATCCTGGACAGGCTGTTTCTTGTGAAACATAATGCAAGAAATCAACATGAATAAGGGACTTGGCAAGTTTCTCTAATTGTAGATGCTCTTGCATGCAGTTTTGCTCTTTTCTGGAATCATCATCATCATCATCATCCCCAACAGAGGTCAGGAGCTTTGCCACTGAGTTATTTTATGAATCCTTTTAACATCTGTCCCACGGTCTGCTGACTTCATTAGCAGTTCGGAGATCTCCATGTGCTTAAAGCCATCCCAGATCTTGCTCATCTTCACAGCTGTGAATCAGTTCAGGCTTTCCAAAACAGAACAACCAGATGGATAATAGAAATGACTGGATAACAACAAGAAGGGAAGCCACAAGTGAAGAAACAAATGTCTTGAGTGCCAAGATAATTTGGAGGACTTGTTTTGGGGCTCCTTTTTTCGTTAACAATTACAATTGCCTGTCTGTTCTTAAGAAACAAGGAGAAATGGCATTTTGCTCAAAAAAAGAAAGTCTATTCATATCTGTGTGGGAACCTAATCAGGCTCTTGTTTCCAGTGACGATAGCTCCCCAGTTGAACTAGGTCTGCGACAAGAATACTTCTTTTGTATGCCGATTAATGTGGAAGCGATAACATTTCCTATAAGAGACATATGTGTTTACATCTCAAGATGTGTTGTTTGACAAAAAGCTTTGTTCTCGGCATATTTCTCTTGCAGAGCTTCATGCTGAGTTGTTTTTCTGGAAAGCTTTGATTAGCTAGAATTAGTTTGCCAAAGTAAAATAGATACTTGTTTCATGAATCCTCTTGCTGAGCTGTAAATTATAGTCAATTGTATGAAGAGTGACAGAAAGAAAGTGCTGATTTGAATCTCTGGCCAACGGTAGGCATCTAAAAAATTCAAGGAAATAGTAACCATTTCAAAATTATACAGACAAATATCCATATTTTGTGATCTAGTACATGGTGTGATCACATATACATATGCAAACACAAAATAAATTCTTATTTTGCATCAGGATATTGATACAATAGTTAAGTAATGAAACCTCAATAATGAATATGCCTTTTTCTGTTAAGCCAGATTAAAGACACACACACATACACGCACACAAACATGCACACAAACAGAGTGTATGAATTGGGATATGTCTGTTTTAGAAGTAAGGATAGTTTGCAAGGATACAAAGTTATGTAAAGAATGCTGGGGAGGTACAGAGTTAAGTATGCTTAAGTTGCCATTTCTCTCTAATTCCTCACTTAAATTTCTTCTGTTATTATTTACACTTTTTATGCTTTGTATAATATTTATTATCCTGAAAGGTAAGGTATGTAAATATTGTTATGAGTGTGTGTGTGTGTCTGTGTGTATTTATAATAGTTTCTACCTTGAAATTTCCAGGATAATCTGTTTTTCTCTCTAGCTTAATTAGAGAGAGTTGACTTCCATTCTGTGTACAATTACTTAGTACAGTAAATTCCACTCCAAATAGGTAGGCTGATAATGAGAATGATTGGCAATCTCCCCCTTGTCTTTGTAAATATTGATCTTCCAGTTAAGCAATACTCTAGATATAAGCCTTTTTTCATAGACCTTGGCAGCTTCTTCGGCAAGTGCTGTTCAACTTGCTACTGCTATATTTCTACCCTCAGAAAACCTTTAACCTAGTGGGACAAGAGAAGTCTAACTATCCTTATGTGTTATGAGTGTGTGGTTCATGTATATGTACATGAACGGCTGATTGATCTGTATTGGAACTGCATGTTGCCTTCATGGCCTGCATCTGCTCTAGAATTTAAAGCTGACCATTGACCTAACTGGGCTAAGAGTAAAAGGATGATCAGATAGGGAATAGACATTTCAGTATTAAAATTCCTGACGTGTATGAGAGAGAGAGAGGGAGGAAGGGAAGGAGAGAGAGCAGGAGAGCTTGTCTCTGTGTGTGTGCTATCTTTGTAACAAAAACAACGTCAGTCTCTCAATCTCATACTACAGGAGGAGAGTATTTGTTGGGGTTGTGCTGTCAGCATTGTGAAGGAAATTCCTACCAATGTCAGCAGGATTTTTTTACTATTGCAGTAGTATCTGAAACAGGAGAAGGCAGAGGATTCATATAACTGTCCTGTAAACAAAGAATGCAACATCTCTTCCACCCAAACCCTCATGTTTCAGTTCAATGTGGAATGTGTGTTTCTTACATCTATTTGGACTTTTGTCTCTGACTCCTAAACAGCTTTAGAAAACTTTTATACATCAGATGTCATTTATTAACTTGGTGTGTGTGTGTGTGTGTGTGTGTGTGTGTGTGTGTGTGTGTGCAAACATGGATGCAGCCACTGCATTTATTACTTATTTTTGTCAACCTAGTTACTGATTCTCAATTGTGGCAGCCCTTGATATGGCTCCTAATGAGGAACAACAGCTGTATTTATAGAGAGCCTGGTTCATAGAAGACATTCCACATGAAAACATATTCCTGGATAGCGTTGCATGAGGGAAAACTGATATAAACCAGCCTATGAAATTGTTAGCATGTTTTGAAGGCACTAATTAGTACAGTTTTAAAACATTAGGATTATGTTTCCTGTACTTCCTGTTCATAGAGTTCATTATTCCGATTCCACTTTTTTATATTTCACTATTAATATTTAGCCCAAGTCAAAACTGAATACCTGTAAATAGCATTAATGCTTAGATTTATATACTGCCCCATCATATTTTACAGCACTAACTAAGCAGTTTACAGAGTCAGCATATTGCCCCCAACAATCTGGCTCCTCATTTTGCAGACCTTGGAAGAATGGAAGGCGAAGTCAACCTTGGACCCCATCAAGGTCGAATACCTTGGCTATGGGCAGACTTTGCCTGCAATACTGCATTCTAACCACCGCACCACCACGGCTCACTAAATAACCTGCAGATTGGCTTTCTAAAGCTAATTAAATTGAACATGTGTTCAATGAGTGTGTGTGCGGGGGACGGGGCGTGTTCACCCATAATGCTAGGATTTTTTAAAAGCTGTAATAACATTTTCAGTTTATTAACGTTATATTTAGCTAAGATGAAGAGCCATGGTATTGCAGGCTAATTCTGCTGACTTCCAGCAGTTCGATTATCACTGGTTCAAAGTTGTTTGTGCTTTCCATCTTTCTGAAGTTGGTAAAATGAGGACCCAGACAGTTGGGGGCAATATGCTGACTCTGTAAACTTCTTAGAGAGGCCTGTAAAACATTGTGAAGTGCTATATAAGTCTTAAGCACTATTATTATGATCCTACAGACATGTTATATAAAAATGTGTAGTTTTGCTGCAATATTATTTTGAATATAGAAACATTGATATTTACAATATTTGCAATCATAACAGGTAACATATGTTCAAAGGAGATGTTAAATGCATAAAATGTGCATGGAAAAGATGCCTAAAACCTGTTATTTCAGCTTTCCCCTTCCATCAGAACAATTTTTAAAGTAGGTAACTTAATCCAGTTAATAACTTTTAAACTTCTGCTATCTTCAAACCGTGTATGCTATCTGCTATCTTCAAATGATGTATGCAATTGTACGTGGGATTTATCTTTTTTTTTTTAAAGAACCCAGATGCTGAGCAGAGAGCTATTTTTCTAACAAGAGCATCTGGCTCCCTTGGCAAGCTCTTGGAAGCAGTTTTGTAGTTGCCTCTGAATTGTCACACAGCTAAGTTGCTGATGAGTTTTTAGTTTCTTTTAAAATTGCCTCCATTTGCGGGAACACAGTTTATCCCTCATGTCACGATCTTTACATTTTATGGAATTGAATGCTCCTGGGATTGTCCATAGTTAAGGATCCAAAGAACTTTATTTTTTTTTTAAAAAAAAAAACGTCATGCCATGCTAAATTTCTTAGATTGGGATTGAAAGAGATGCTTAGTGTCACTAGGAAAAAAATCCAGCCCTCTGAAACCTCAAGAATTTTGGGAGGTTGAAATAGCTACTTCATAAAGTGTTTTTGAAATCACTTTGGTTCACCTTAGCCTGGTGTACTCATAATTCATGAAAGTAAGTAGCAAATCTGCAGGATCTTTTGCTTTTTTCAGAATGACAAAAACAACATTTTAGCATCATACTGCATGCTCGACTCCTTTGGCATATGCATGATGTAAAGATGCACATAGAAAAGAAGGGGGGATTCCATCGCTACAGTACTTTCATTGGTCTGATTCCTCTTCCTCATATGGAAGCAAATTAAAATGAACTAAATCCTATATATAATTGTAAAAATAGGGACTGTAGTCCAGGAAATCGTGACTTAATTCACTATAGCAGCTTCCCATGGTTCATCAGTTCATCTGACAAACGACAGTGATCTTGATGCTGAGTTTGTCAATCAGAAAGGTCGGCACTTTGGCGGTTCAAATCCCTAGCACCACGTAATGGAGTGAGCTCCCATTACTTGTTCCAGCTTCTGCCAACCTAGCAGTTTGAAAGCATGTAAAAATGCAAGTAGAAAAAATAGGAACCACCTTTGGTGGGACGGTAACAGTGTACCATGCACCTTCGACATTTAGGCACGTTGGCCACATGACCATGGAGACATCTTTAGACAGTGCTGGCTCTTGGGCTTTGAAATGGAGATGAGCACTGCCCCCTAGAGATGGGAATGACTAGAAGATATGTGCGAGGGGAACCTTTACCTTTACCTTTATAAATGTTTATCCATTGTTTTAGTTTGTTTTTGAGTTTTAAAATGTTCAACTCAAAGTGCTGGTTATGATCTACAGTATATTCTCTAATTGTCTCCCAGTTGTGTTTCTTCGATTAAACAATGTCATCTATCAAGACCCAAGGAGTGTGTCTTCTTTATTGAAGTGCCTTCCCCCTGGAACAATGTATCTTCTGAGTTCTGGATGGCTGTCATACTGCTGTTGTTTCAGACAGCAACAAAGACCTGCTTGTAGGCCCTTTCATGGAATTTTATAGGTTGCCTGCCCATTGTCTTGTTCCTTTTTTAATTTTTTAAGTTAGTCTCGTTGCTGTTGTGTATTAATTCTTATTATACCATTCTAACTTATTTAGTATATGGGAACCTGTCCAGATTTGCTTGAAATTGGATGGTATATAATCTATATATATAAAAACGTGTGTGTTTGTGTTTGTGTGTGTGTGTGTGTGTGTGTGTGTTCCAGAGTTATGCAGAGTTATGCTGGAATACCTTGAGCAATTTCAACCAAACTTGGTACACAGATGGCTTACTCTCTGAAAAAAAAATACTGTGGGGGTAAGACCCTCAAGGGGGTGTGTGTTCTATTACAATACAGCCTGTTGTGCCTTCCAATGGCTTCTACTGTGCTGCCATAACATGGCTTCTACGTACAGCGCAGTGGAGTTGCCATGGTAAGGTGCTTCACAAGGGGGCTCCCTCTGATAAGGGGGAAAATCCAACATTAGAAATATGTTTGGTCCAGACATACAGGTTATCAGCTAGTCAAACAAGAAATAAACATGTTCCCCACATTTAATTTTAGTATTCATCTAAATTGCATCTAAAAGTTTATTTCTTCTTTATAAAATGTCACTCCCTTAGTTAAAACATTACATTCACACACACACACACACACACACACACACACACACACACAGAGAGAGAGAGAGAGAGAGAGAGAGAGAGAGAGAGAGAGAGAGAGATTCACATAGAATGTGTAATAGATAATCCTCTGGATTAGTATGCAGAGATCCTTCACTGTCTATTATCGCTTATCGTTTCAGAGTTTGCCTCACACGTAAAGCAAAAGCAGGTTTTATTTATTTGAAGTTCTGGAAATATTATTGTACCAATCATGAAACTATTATTTTATGAACCAGTAAAAATGCAGTAGAAGAAGGTACATTAAAAATTAATAATTACTCTGAAAACAGTAGTTATGACTCCTGACATTCAAAGATGACTAACCCATGATAGAATTAATGATGTAGTAGTAGCTTAAAAGAGCTACCAAGAGCTGTAAAGTTAACATTGCAATGGAAAATATTTCTGTTGAAGTATCAAATGTCAATATGCATGTGGAACCTTGATAACTATTTTAGTTACTGAAATTAGACTGAATGCCAGTGGCTAATATAATCACCGTTCTTCACCCCACAGCAGAATACAGCCATTATGCAAAACACTGAAATGATGGTTATTTTTAGTCAACAAAAGAGTATCTCTTTACAAGGCTGTAAAATGTTTTGAAATTCTGGACTTTTTAACAATTAGATATTTCCTGATCCTGAAAACCAGGTCATATGAAGCAAATTTCATAATGAATCATGATATAGTAGGCTCTGTGTGGTTCTCTTTTAGCCTGGTGTCTCTTGAGAGATGATCGACATGTTGCCTTATTTGAGGATAAATTGCCTCTGAAAAATATTGCTCTTGGACTGAGAATGGCTCAGTGCTTTGCTTTGACATTCTTGAATATATTTGCCCAAAGTATAAAAGTTCATTTGGTCATGCACTTTCTTTTCTGAATCCATATTAAGTATGTCTCTAGACTCTCACATAACATAGCTGACACAAGTAGATCTGAGATATGCCTTGAAGAAGACGAAGTGAGAAAACTGAACCTTCAGTTTAGGTACATTCTGGCTGGTTCTAGGGGCAAGACGTGACATCTGAATCGTGGCAAGGAACACATTTTGTTAATACAAGTTGTAAACTGAGAAAATATTGCCTGGCCCTTCAGTTTTCTGTTCTCAAGTAAAGAGTGTCTGTAGATGGATCGTGGCATTTGTCACAGCAATATAACCTATATAAGGAAAAGAGAAGTACAGCTTTTTAAAGTAAACAAATAAGCACAGACCCAGCTATATAAATATATGTCCTCTTACAACATCACATCCCCCCCCCCCCCAAACTGTGTTCTTCTATTATGGTAATCCAATGTAGCTTGTCTATGAAATAATACACTTAGGAACTTGGCAATTACTCATCAATAATATTCTGGTCTATGAAACTAATAAAGAATGATACTAAGAGTATACTAGTTCACATGCTGCGAAAACAAACAAACAAACCATGGAGCTAGGTGGATTTCATGCAAAGTCACAAAAGGTGATCACATGATCCTGGGGACCAGGGGTGGGTTTCAACCGGTTCGCGGCGGTCCCCGCGAACCGGTTGGTTGGCAAACCCGGAAGTAAGTAACTCCCGGGAACGGCGAAGGGCCCACCCGCCCGCCCGCGCTCCTTACCGGTCTTTGAAGGCTTCTGTGCTTCCACGCAGGCGCATGGCACATACAGCGCCTGTGCGAGTCTCCGCGAGCAGCTGGAGCATCGCGCAGGTGCTAAGACGCATGCGTGAACTGCACGCGTGCACGAGGATGCCACCGGCCCCGTTCCAACCGAACTGGTTGGAACGGGATTAGCAACCCACCCCTGCTGGGGACATTGCAATCATCATAAATATGAGTCAGTTGCCAAGTATCTGAATTTTGATCACATGACCACGGGGATGCTGCAATGGTCCTAAAGGTGAAAAATGGTCATAAGTCACTTTTTTTCAATTCCATTGTAACTTCGAACAATCACTAAACGAATTGTTGTAAGTCGAAGACTACCCATAATTGTAACCTTCAAGTCAGAGAAACACTGCAAAGCATTAAAACCAAAATGAAGCATTGTTGGTATGATACCCACAGTTTGTTTCTTATGACCCTTAATCCAGAAAGGTCCATACCTTTCATCATGCTGGTTTAGATGTGCAATGCCCCATGTCCAGGAATCCAAAACACAGTGCTTGCCACTTAGGAATCTCTGTTCCAGGGCTCCTAAAAGAGAAAAGCTGTTTTTGTTTTGCAGCAACTCTATGCCGCTCAGTTGGCCAGCATGCAAGTATCGCCTGGCACCAAGATGCCTTCCACGCCTCAGCCGCCAAATACCACAGGGACGCTCTCACCAACTGGGATGAAAAACGAAAAGAGAGGGACCAGCCCTGTAACTCAAATTAAGGTATTGATTTAGTTTGTTCTCTTGACTATTCCAACTGCATGCAGAGACCTCTTGATTCATTATCCTTTAGCATTGTTTCTTCTGACTTAAGGATACTGTATATAAGGATGAATCTATATTATTATAGAGCCATTGTGGTGCAGTGGTTAAAATGCAGTAGTGCAGGCTAATTCTGGTGACTGCCAGCAGTTCAATTCTCACCAGCTCATGGTTGACTCAGTCTTCCATTCTTCCGAGGCCAGTAAAATGAGGACGCAGATTGTTGGGGCATTATGCTGATCCTGTAAACCACTTAGAGAAGGCTGTAAAGCGCTGTGAAGTCTAAGTGATATTGCTATTATGCAGAAAGAGGCCATCTGGATGAAACAAGGACACATTTTCCTCATTTTTAAAGGAACCACTATTGTTGATATTACTGAAAGATGTGTTTGTCCTGACAGAATATATATATATAAAAATAATAATTTTATCAACAAGAACATATCTTTATACTTTAATTTCACTAAACTATTGACTGGTCACTGCACATTGTCATTATTGTTGTTTAAGTGCTTTCTTTTTATCCATAATGCATTCAGGATGTTAACAGTAATCTTCATAATCTATCATGCATGAGAGCTGCACTAGTTATCAGATAGCATCCAGGTGCAATTTAAGGTGCTGCTTATTGCTTATAACATTTATTATAGGTGCTGCCCTAATCAATGGGATCTGGAGTGTGCCCATTCCAGTTGATGTCACTAGCTGGGCTGAAACACATAAAGACACATGGTTCCTTGAATAGCTTAGCCCTATGCTCTGAAGGTCTTTACAGGCGATAACCAACAGAATTTGAGAATTCATGCAATTCTCAAAATGGCAGGGATACATGAGCATACTGTGATTCGCCCATCACTTCATGCACCGTGCATTCTGGACCAGCTACAGCTTCTTAGTTGTGTTCAAATACAGCTTCATGTAGAGCACATTACAGTAGTCTCATTATGAGGTGACCCAAGGCATAAATGAAGGGCTTCCAAGTCACAGAAGCAGAGCTACTATCACATCGAAAGTACCTGTACAAAAATCTTCTTGGCCACAGCTAATACATGCTTTTTAAGAAGTAATTGTGAATCCAGAAGGACCCCCAGTTTGGATGCCAATTTCATATGGGAAAGTGTAATGCTATGAAGGATAAAGATCCCCCATTAAAAGGCCAGTTTGGTCTAATGGTTAAAGCACCAAGCTAGAAAGCAAGAGGCTGTGAGTTTAAGTCCCATCTTAGCTATGAAAGCCAGCTGGGTGACCTTAGGCCAGTCACTCTTTTTCAGTCCAATTCACCTCATAGTTGTTGTTGTGGGGAAAATAAACAGGAGGAAGTAGGTGTGTTGGATATATTTGCTGGTTTGAGAAACAAAGCCATTTGGTTTTTACAAGAATTCTACTTTTTTAAAGATCCTAAATGGATGCAATTTTATTTGTTTTGGGAACTAAGTTTCATTTGTACTATGTTACTTACATTGATTATTATAGATCTTGTATATTTTATTCCTATTTACAAATACTGAGTTTGTAAGCTGCCCAGAACTGATATTTGGTAGCAGCGTATAATCCCAGTACATACATACAGTACGTACTTAGGCTCTAAATATTTTAAATCATTATAACCTTGTTCAAACAATTTAAAGAGGAAGATCTTATTTCCTTTCCTGAAAAAAGAAAGAATACAAAAGCAGCTCTTGAACAAGCCCATGATAAACTTGGATACAAAGAAGGGGAAAGCTCTCCCCCATGTTCCTGCTGACCCCATAAAAAAGGAGTCATAGAGAGTGATCCTTTTCTGGAGATTGGTGTTTGGACAACTTTATATCAAGAGAAGTGGTCCTTCAGATAGTTAGACCAGTAACTCAGGGATGGGATATCCTTGACAAATCAGGTTTCCCCAAACCTTCTAGCGGACTGCAGAAAGTCAATGATGTTACTGGCAGGACTGGGCTGTATTGAAGTTGGGACCTTTCTTCTCCCAATTTTGGAGAAGTTTAAGGATTGGAATAGGAATCATTGGTCCTATCTCCTTCCTTAAATCCTCCCATAAATACCCCAAAGTTTACTACCTTGTTTATAAAAATCATAGAGGCAGAATATAAATTACGGTAAATAAAGTTGCAGTAAATCAAGATTGGAGATTCTTTTTATGTTTAGGGATGGAGAAGTTTGCCTTCTAGATGCCATGCATTGCTATTGTCGCCATTAAATCCAACATAAGAAGATTACAATGGCAATTGTCTTTTGAGAAAGTGTTGAAGAATTATAAATGGGAATTGGAGTCCTCAATCAGAATCCCTTCCTGTCTTTAATTTAAAGAAGAAAAGAAAAAAGAACAGATCTAAATACAATGCAATGGATAACTTTTGTTTTACTTATCTGACTAACCAAGGAAAAGTTCCTTCATTTCATTCAACATGTGGCTGTGCAAAGACCTTGGAGGTCTTCTAATCCAAACATCTGCATGAGCAGGAGACCTTATATCATTCTGGACAAACAGCTGTCCAATCTCTCAACCATTCATTATATCATTTAGCCTCATCTTTGTTGCTTTTGTCTGCAAACTTTCTAGTCTCAGTATCTTTTTTGTATCGTGGTGTGTATTCCAAGTATGGCCTAACTAGTTCAGTATAAAGTGGCACCATCATTTCTTGTAATCTTGATGCTATTCCTCTGTTGATGCAGTTTAGAACTACATTGGCTTTTTTTGGCAGCTGCAGCACATTGGTGATTGATTAGGACACCTAGATACTTCTCACAGTTACTACTGTTGAGGCAGGTGCCACCTACTCTGTACCTATGCATTTGATTTTCCTGCCCAAGTATAGGACCTTACTTTTGTCACCACTGATTTGCATCTTGTTCAAGCACCTGGTGTTCAAGTCCGTCAAGATCCTTCTAAATTTGGAGCCTGTCTTCCAAAGTGCTAGCGCCAGTTTGTTGTTGCAATTTGGATGAATTCTTCTATTCTTTCATCTAGATTATTTACGAAGATGTTGAAGAACACTGAGACCAAGACAGAATCTTGAGCTACCCCACTGCATACATCCCTTTATATAGATGAGGTTGAGGTTAATTGAGGTTCACTGGGCGCAATTGGTCAGCCATCTGGTAGTCTGGTACTGTCTATCTCACATTGTAGTATCTTATCAAGAAGTAGGATATGGTCTACTTTGGTCTACTTTGTCAAATGACTTACTGAAGTCTAAGTATACTATATTTGGACTTTTAACTTTGTTCTGTCCTCCTGTATCCTTTTATTATTCCCATCTAGGGGGATTCTTCTAGACATGCTCATGCTCATGATGGAAAATTTAGAAGCACAATATTTTTTTGATATTAATAAAATTAGCTAATTATCTCCAATCTTCAGGTTTGAATTGTCCATTTCCTTTGCATCAGCATCATAGTTTTTTACTATTTGCTTAATATATGACATAAAGAAAACAGAGAGATTTCTGAGTGGGTTTAAGTGAGTGATTTTGGAAAAGGCCTGTTATGTTTTCCTTTATGATATTTTTTCTTACACTGTATATACACTGTACCAGTGGTCAGAAGTGGGACAGATAGGAGAAAGCTTTAGGCTGTTTTAAGAAACTGCTGAAAAGTTATAAAAACCATCAATTCTATTGCACGTTACAAGTATTTAGTTTTGTTGAAGAGGGCTATAATCCTAGTATTTTTACCTGGAAATTAGTTTCATTAAACCCAATATGCATTTGAACATGTATATTCTTCTTGCGCTCTGAAAAAAATAATTTATCCTCATTTTACATATATTGAAAAAAGTGCTGACATTGTTAAGAGCCAAGGTGGCGCAGTGGTTAAATGCAGCACTGCAGGCTACTGCTAGATCAGCAGTTCAGCGGTTCAAATCTCACCGGCTCAGGGTTGACTCAGCCTTCCATCCTTCCGAGGTGGGTAAAATGAGGACCCAGATTGTTGGGGGCAATATGCTGACTCTCTGTAAACCGCTTAGAGAGGCCTGAAAGGCCTATGAAGCGGTATATAAGTCCACTGCTATTGCTATTGTTGGTTTTGTAAGGGTATGTGTGCTTGTGTAAAAAAATGCTCTTGTATTATTTGCATGGCAAGGTTATTGTTTAATCTTCTATATGGTGACTACAATCTTATTTATGTTTAGTGCAGTAATTGGGCAAGACCCATTCTGAATAGATACGCAGAGAATAGATTTGTTCAAGTAATTCCCTTGTTTAATTCTGCATAGACATGCAGGCAGTAGCACCCTTGCTTATTTCTGAAGATAGACTTATTTGAAAGTCTGATTTGGTTGATCTTCCGAAAGGCCCATTTAGAGCCTGACAAACAAGCTACATAGTGGGTCTATTTGTTGGACAAAAGATATTGCTTGTACTGTATGAGAACCTGTCTCTGAAATAGCTATTTACCTGTATTGAATTCTGAAATGTTGCTATTTAGTTTTGCATATGTCTTCATTGTTCATGTGAAATGTGCTTTCTGATTTGAGTGAGAATGAACAAAGAGTAAGCTAAAAAGTAAGTAAGCAGTAAAGATCTGGTCTTAGAGCATTAAACTATTTGTGCTACACAAGCTGCCCTAGATATCTCAAAGAAGGAGAAGTCAAGGCCACTTCCCTTATATTGTCAGGAAACAAAATGTTTCAGATCAGTCCTGTATATTAGGAATTTATGTGTATAAATGAATGCCCTTAGCTCTGTGCTAACATAACTACAAACATAAGAGGAATATTTCTATTTCATATAGTAAAGCAAAGTATTGCTTCATGAGGCAGGATAGCCTGTATTTTCAATTCAATCAGAATAGAGCTGGAAGGGACCATAAAGTCTTCTAGTCCAACCCCATACAATTTGAGACTACTAGCTGTCCAGTCTCTTCTTAAAAACCTCCAGTGATGAAATACCCACAACTTCTGAAGACAAACTATTCCACTGATTAATTGTCATCACTGTTAGGAAATGTATCCATAATTTCAAGTTACTTCTTTCCTTGCTTAATTTCCATCCATTGTTTCTTGTCTTACCGTCTGGTACTTTGAAAAATAAGTTGACCCCCTCTTCTTTGTGGCAGCCCCCTCAAATACTGGAATATTGCTATCTTATCACCCCTAGTCTTTTTTCCCTATAGACTAGCCGTACCCAGTTCCTGCAACCATTCTTCATATGTTTTAGTTTCCAGACCTTCCTTTAATCATCCTAGTTTCTCTTCTCTGCATGTTTTCCAAAGTTTCAACATCTTTTTTGTAATGTAGTGACCAAAACTGGTTGCAGTATTCCAAGTCTCTGGTCTTACTTAGGCCAGGTCTTTACAAGGCAATACTAACGCTTAGAGCCGAGATGGTGCAGTGGTTAAATTCAGCACTGCAGGCTACTTTAGCTGACTGCAGTTCTGCAGTTCGGCTGTTCAAATCTCATTGGCTCAGAGTTGACTCAGCCTTACATCCTTCCGAAGTAGGTAAAATGAGGACCCAGATTGTTGTTGGGGGCAATATGCTGACTCTGTAAACCACTTAGAGAGGGCTGAAAGTTCTATGAAGCAGTATATAAGTCTAACTGCTATTGCTAACTGCTACATGTTTTTGATTATATGCCTCTGTTTATACAACCAAAGATTGTATTAGCCTTTTGGGCTGCTGTTGCTACATGCTGCTGGCTCATATTTAAATGATCATCCACTACAGTGGTGGGATTCAAATTTAATAACCGGTCCTCTGCCCTAATGACTAGGCGTGGCTTGGTGGTCTTGTGACTGGGTGGGTGTCCAACTCAATGTCACTCAGGTCAATGGGCACTTCACCTTAGCTGTGACAATGGTAATAAGGGTTAACCAGAGAGGCAGTTTCTGTAAGCAGGGCAAGAAAGATTAGGCTAGGAACAACACCTGGATGTTTCCTTCCTGCCTTCCTTGCAGGATTAGCCCTGTAAAGTGGGGAAAAAACAAAAGGAGATTTCTTCCAACAACTGGTTCTCCGAACTGCTTAGAAAGTTACCAACCGGTTCTTCCAAATAGGTGCGAACTGGCTGAATCCCACCACTGATCCACTAGGACTCCAAGGTCCCTCACACGGTTCTGTTTTTGAGCCAGATTTTGTCTAATCTGTACTTGTACCTTTGGTTTTTCCTGCCTAGGTGTAAAACCTTACTTTTCTCCACATTAAAAGTAAAGTAAACCTATGAAGCTACTGTTTAAAAGAGATGAAAATATTTGCATACAACTGACACATTTCATATGGAGCATGATTAGTAAAATCTAGTAAGCATGTTCTATGTTCCTGCCTGAATACCTTATGGGAATTAATTTGACTAGGTGAAATAACTGGGCCAGTCTCCCTGCAGTGTCAGTTATAAGGATGGCATTGGCACAAACATTTTGCCACATTATTTTTCATCCAATATGACTGGTTGATAAAATACTATATATTTTACTACCCCAACACTGAAGGGGGTAATTCCTATATAATAATAAAACCAAACTATCATGAAAGTGCAGTGTTATAAAAATGGCTTAGTTCTGAATTGCCCTATTCAATAAATTTCCTGCTGTAAGATGTGCTGTGTGCAGTTTTGACAGCAAGAAGAATGCCAGTGATAAGATAATGGAGAGCATTATTGTATTCTTTCATATATTTTTCAGCTTTGAAGTCTTCAGTTCTGCCTGCTAAAATATAGATGATGCACCTTTCTATCCAGCATATCTCAGCTTTGGGCATACTTTAAATGAAAGAGCTAGGTTGCCAGGCTCTTTTCATTTTAATTACAGAAACTCAGTATTCTGCTATCCCAAAAATGCTGTGCCTGGCTGATTGCTAACAAGTTCAGTAGAGGGTACAAGCTCTCTGAAGAACAGCAAAAGATAGTATAGTAAAGAGGAACACTAGATGAAAAGAACAAATTCATTCTTGCATTTCCAGAAGTAGTAGCACATATTTTTAATAGATTTTCTTCAAATTAATTTTGTCTCATTTCTTAATTATTGATTTATTGGATTTAAATCTGCCCTTTAAAAAAGCAACAAGAATATAAATTATAGATAAGTGACAATGAAACCAAATACAGATAAAATCCCAAAGTTCAGTAAAACAAAATAAATGAACAATTACATCCTATCATTAACAACTTGGCAGAAGAGATGTGCTTTTAGCACGTTCAAAATATTGGGGTTTTAAGGGCCAAATCCATCTCCTTAGGGAGTACATTCTTCATCTGTGAATCACACAGGAAAAGCAACTTTCAAGCATATCAGATGGATATAATTCTAGCAGTGGACATACCTTCAGAGTTGTTCATCGAAGAGACCAGGAAGGTTTTCTTATGATATGTGATCCAATACATAAAACAATACTGAGTTGGCCTTAAGAAGTGAAGAAAAAACTTAAGATTGGCCAGCTTTGATACCCTTTAGTATAAGAGGGGAAAGAGATAATCTCTCTCAGATTTTCAACATTATTTTTTCTATGGCAATAAAGTAACATTCCTGATATCTCTTTCCTGAACTTGCATAGGTCAAAAGGCTGGCACAGAGTCAGGAGGACTTTTTAGGATTTAGGGTCTTGAAAGTCAGGGCCAATACCTTGTGTGGTCCAGTGGGCAACTGTGAGGTAATCATTCCTTTCCATATAGGATTGATATCATCAATAGAATCAATCAATAGAATGAGGGACATGGAGTTCCAAGAAGAATTAAATAGGTTGCCTCTCCACAGTAGGGACAGAATCAAACAGGGTGTGTGGGAATCGGCAAGATATCTAAATGACCTGATCTCTCCAAAACAAAGAATAGCTTTCTTCAGAGCCAGATTTAACATTCTTCCTTCAGCACTCCTCCAGGGCAGGTATAAAAGAACACCTATAGCCGAACGCGTTTGTATATGTGGTAAAGGAGAAGTGGAAGATAATTCACATGTACTATGTGCTTGCATGTACTGCAAGCTATACAGAGCTTGTAGGTCTGCATATATTCTCCCCTTATTAGAGAGATTGCCAGGGCGGGCAGACAATTTTTATCTAGGCTTTCTCCTCCAGGACACTAACCTGGTTACCACATATGCAGTGGCAAAGTTCTGTGCTGCTGCAATGTCCATAAGAAAAAAATTGGCTACGGTATAGCACCATCTTGTACCAATTATCTGGACATATCTTTAACAATCTTTGTTATTATCCACTTTTAATGTAAATACTTTTAATTATATTTTAATGTTATATTTTTAATATGGTGTAAAGACAATGTATATTGCTGGTCTTTGACTGTAATAAAGATCTTACTGATTACTGATTACTGATATCATCCCTATAGTTGTTCTAGTCTGGCTGCTACATTTTGCACCAATGACAATTTCTGGGTGCTTTTCAAGAATGCTCCCACATACAGTAGTTTGCAATAATAAAGGTGGTTGACACCCAAAGTATAGGCAATTGATATTAAATCTGGCTACCTCAGGAAGAGTCACAGCTGGAAAAGAGTTGACACAATCACCATTTATAAATCAGGGACAGTTTGATTCATAAGCTGCAAAACTGGCTCATTACTGAGGTTGGACAATATTGTACCGATTATTCTCCTGCATTAGAAGATAAGAAGATTAGAAGAGGCGAGTGTCATTGGTCTATTGATAGCATCCAGTTCAAAAACTATTACACAGAAGTTACACAAACTGAGCTACTCTCTGTCATAATTTGAAAATCATGAATCTGAATATGTCAATATGAAATTCAGATTGTTTTATTTTTCCATGTATATGGAACATACATGCAGTACGTTAAAAACTGACATGTTAGCGTTTCTTCTTAAAAAGTTGATGAAAGCTGACCTTGTAATATATATTTAATGACAGCCATATACCTAGTTATACACAGATAGAGTATATGATTTATGATACAAAAATATTGCAAACTTTAAGTGAAACTTCAGAAATATTCATGTGAATTTTGGGAATATGGCATGTTTTCTTTCTCATGGACAGACAGACAGATTAATTAAAAACTTAATCTTAAATAAATTATAGTTAAGGTGGCATACATGAACTAAAATAATTTTAAAACAATAAAATAAAAAATAAATACAAACCAGACAACTAATAAATCACAGTAAAGACATAAACACAAGCTAGCTTTGTTTCAAGTTTTAGAATAGTAGCATCTTAAACCTCTTCTGGACCCTCTTCCCTATTTTTGACCTAATACATAAAAGTTAGTGCAAACATTCAGGATTAAAAGCAACTAATCAATGGAGTTTAAATAAGCAGAACTGAAGAACTATAAAACCAAACTGTTCATCCCTTCTTGTTTCTTTTATTGTTGTTATTGTTATATATCATCAAATCAGTGTCAACTCTGAATGACCACATAGATGGACCTCTTCTGTGATGTTCTGTAGCAACCATAGTTTACTAATTAGTAAGAACAAGATGTTATTTTACTTCATTTGTACCAGTGTCTGCTGTTGTTGGTAGACTAAAGATATGAACATTTCATCATCGGTTTGGGTTTGTGCCAGAAAATATGCTGTTACAACAATATTGAGCACATTGCTATTCTGCTAGACTTTTTGAAAGAAATGAAGAAAAATAACATTCTATTGAAATTATATTTATTTATTAGATTTATGTGCCACCCATCTTGTCTAGAAAAGTCTTTATTTGAAAAGTTTTTCATAAAATGGAGTGGCAAGAGAATCACAACTACAGTTTACGGAAATAAAACTAAAACAGTTAAGTCATCCAATGTTCTTCTTTTAAATGTTTTACCCTTACCTCATTCATGTGCATATTAATAACATACATGCCATATTGTAGTTTAAGAAGTTTCCAGCAGACACAGTTAAACACTGCAACAATGCTGGTTAGATTTTTTTTTAAAAAATCATTCTTTGTGAATGCCCTGGGTTAATTTAGATCTCAGAAAACACATTAGGAAATTAAACAGTAATGCAAGCTAATTCAGATTTTAATTTGTCAAAAAGAACGATCTAGTCACATAGTTAATGTAAACAGAGGCACAGCACAGAAGAATTAATGAGGTTTCCCTTTCATTGAATCTTCAAGGAGTGTAGATAATTAGCTCCTTTTGTTATTATTGCAGGAAAATGCAGCATTGTCTGGAAGGTGTAAAATAGCTGTGGCTTCCTAAGTGATAATGTGCTTCATTTGTCTTCTTCTAATAATTATTTACATTAAACTCTTCTAGGATGATGCTGCACAGCCACTGAATCTTTCTGCTAGACCCAAGACAGCAGAACCTGTCAAATCCCCGACGTCGCCAACGCAGAGCCTCTTCCCTACGTGTAAAACAAGCCCTGTGAATGTGGGCAATAAAAGTGGAATCCCCAGTCCCATTGGCGCGACTCTGGGAAGAGGATCTTCTCTAGGTACTCAAAAAAGGAACAAATGTGGGTCATTTCAAATAGGGATGAGGAGTTTATGGTCTTCTGTGGGCCTATGTATGTATGTATGTCTGTGTATGTATGTATGTGTATGCATGTGTATGTATGGATGCATGCATACATGCATGCAGTGTATCAAAACCAGGTATATTTATAAGGTGTTTGACATTTATTGCATGGAAACTCTGTCATTTTTATTAGGCCTTTGATTTTTATTTTATCTCAATAGATTTCCATGAGGGAAAGTAGTCTTTTCAATATAGCTTAAAGGGTAAATTAAAGGTAATTTTTTTTAAAAAAAAACCACACACATTTTTTCAGTCATTGCTCAGCTAGTCCACTGGAGCGGGTTGCTATATAGTCACAACAACTACAGAGAGTCGGTTCTTCACATCTGAGGCTGCAAATATGCTTCAGATTGGACATGGGCTTCTTTAAGGAGGTCGTATTAAATCTATGAGGTCCTCCTTTTGGCTGAATCTTTTCCTGGGTTCATGCAGTAGCTACTAGTTCTCTGGAGACATTGGCAGCACCCCTATCCTCTTTCCAAATAACTCATTGCAAAATTTTATGGACACACACAAAGATTGTCTACAGAGGGGCCAAGAGGTGTAGCTTGCATTGTCATACATGAGCTTCAAATCTCAATTTATTGGCACAGACATTTTATCTATTTATTATTCAAATTTATTTATGTGCCCATCTGCCCCAAAGGGGGCTCTGAGCAGTGCACAGTAATAAATAAGTCAGCTGATACAAAACAGATAAAAATCTAAAAAGTCACAATAAGTAGTATCAAAAGTAAAAATTTCATGGAATAATGCTGCGGATATTGGTTTGTGATTGACTTCTTTTAGGATATTTTCCCAGTCCAAATGCTAACCAGTTCCAACCTTGGTATACAAACAAGATCAGATCAAGTTAATAATAAAGATCAGTGGTGGGTTTCAAATGTTTTTAGAACCTCTTCTCTAGGTGTGGCCTGCTTTGTGGGAGTGGCTTGCTGGCCATGTGACCGGGTGGGAGTGGCTTGGCAGTCATGTGACTGCATGGCATGGCCAAAATGTTGGCTCAGAAACTCTGGCATTTGAAGCATGCAAGTCTTAAAGCTGTCAAGTTACAAGATCCTTGCACCGCTAACCCTTTAGAAAATTTGAATTGAATTGAATTGAATTTATTAAAATTTATAGGCCGCCCTTTTCCCTGAGGGGACTCAGGGCGGCTCACAATCACAAGGGAGGGAAGTGCAACATCAAAAACAAAACAAAATGTGAACAAAGAAAAAAATAGTAAAACGCAACTTTCGTTCAACAATCAAACACTCGGGCGGGTGAATTAGGAACCTATCCCCAGGCCTGCTGGGAGAGCCAGATCTTGAGGGCTGCGCGGAAGGTCTGGACGGTGGTGAGGGTACGGATCTCAGCGGGGAGATCGTTCCACAGGGTCGGAGCTGCAACAGAAAAGGCTCTCCTCCGTGTAGTCGCCAGTCGGCATTGACTGGCAGATGGGATTCGGAGGAGGCCCAGTCTGTGCGATCGAATTGGTCGAAGGGAGGTAATCGGCAGGAGGCGGTCTCTCAAGTACCCAGATCCACTACCATGGAGTGCTTTAAAGGTGGTCATCAGTACCCTGAAGCGCACCCGGAGACCAACAGGTAGCCAGTGCAGCTCGCGGAGGACAGGTGTAACGTGGGCGAACCGCGGTGCGCCCACTATCACTCGCGCGGCTGCATTCTGGACTAACTGTAGTCGCCGGATGCACTTCAAGGGCAACCCCATGTAGAGCCCATTGCAGTATTCCAGCCTAGAGATCACAAGGGCTCGAGTGACTGTTGTGAGAGCCTCCCGGTCTAGGTAGGGCCGCAACTGGCGGACCAGGCGAACCTGGGCAAATGCCCCCCTGGTCACAGCTGACAGCTGGTGGTCAAAAGTCAGCTGTGGGTCCAGGAGGACTCCTAAGTTGCGGACCCTATCTGAGGGGTGTAAAATTTGACCCCCCAGCCTAAGTGTTGGTACATTCGCCAAATTATTGGGAGGGAAGCACAACAGCCACTCGGTCTTGTCCGGGTTGAGTACCAGTTTGTTAGCGCTCATCCAGTTCCTAACGGCCTCTAGACCCTGGTTCATCACGTCCACCGCTTCATTGAGTTGGCACGGGGCGGACAGATACAGTTGCGTATCGTCCGCATATTGGTGGTATTTTATCCCGTGCCTCCGAATGATCTCGCCCAGCGGTTTCATGTAAATGTTAAATAGTAGGGGGGATAAGACCGAACCCTGTGGCACCCCACATGTTAGGGGCCTCAGGGACGATCTCTGCCCCCCGACCAACACCGACTGCGACCTGTCCGAGAGGTAGGAGGAGAACCACCGTAAAACAGTGCCTCCCACTCCCACCTCCCGCAGTCGTCGCAGAAGGATACCATGGTCGATGGTATCGAAAGCCGCTGAGAGGTCAAGGAGAACCAGGATGGATGCATAGCCTCCATCTCTGGCCCTCCAGAGATCATCGGTCAATGCGACCAAAGCGGTTTCTGTGCTGTAACCAGGTCTGAAGCCGGACTGGAAGGGGTCAAGATAACTAGCTTCCTCCAAGGCCCGTTGAAGCTGGAAGGCCACCACCTTCTCAACAACCTTCCCGATAAAGGGGAGGTTGGAGACAGGACGAAAGTTGTTTAAAATGGCTGGATCCAAGGATGGTTTCTTCAGGAGGGGTCTCACCACCGCCGTTTTAAGTACGGCGGGGAAGTGCCCCTCCCGAAGGGAGGCGGTCACGACCGCCTGGATCCAGCCATGTGTCACCTCCCTGCTGTTGGCAACCAGCCAGGAGGGACACGGGTCCAGAATACAGGTGGAGGCACTTACAGCTCGAATGGCCTTGTCCACATCCCCAGAGGCAACATCCTGGAACTCAACCCAGAGATGATTTGCCAAGCGGTCCTCCTGTGTCTCGGCTGGATCTACTGCGGTGGAGTCCAAGTCCGACCGAAACCGAGCTATTTTGTCCGCCAAGAATTGAGCATAGTCCTCAGCCCTACCCTGCAAGGGGTCTCCCGCATCCCTCCTGTTAAGGAGGGAGCGGGTTATCCTAAACAGGGCGGCTGGGCGTGACTCGGCGGACGCAACCAAGGCAGAAATGTATGATCTTTTGGCAGTTCTTAATGCTCGAACGTAGTCCTTGGTGCAGGTGGTTAGAAGTGCTCGGTTCGCCTCGGACTTATCGGACCTCCACTGGTGCTCTAGGCATCTCCTCCGGCGTTTCTTCTCCCGGAGCTCCTCGGTAAACCAAGGGGGCCTCCGGGATCCACTGACCCGGAGGGGCCGTAGTGGCGCAATCCGATCAAGAGACTCCGACGCCGCCGAGTGCCAGGCGGCAACCAGAGTCTCCGCCGAACTGTGGGCGAGAGTATCAGGAATGACCCCAAGCTCCGTCTGGAACCTCAATGGGTCCATAAGTCGCCTGGGGCGGAACCACCTGGTCGGTTCCTCCTCCCTACGGTGGGGGTTTGGCCTCCGGAAGTCAAGCCTCAGTAGGCAATGGTCTGACCACGACAGGGGTATGATCTCATTACCCCTCAGACCAAGATCACACATCCACTGCTCCGAGAGGAATACGAGGTCGAGCATGTGACCCGCTGCATGGGTTGGGCCCCGAATTACCTGGGTCAAGCCCATGGCTGTCATGGAAGCCATGAACTCCTGCGCCCCATCAGAGCGTTCACCGAGCGATGGCAAATTGAAGTCCCCCAGAACTATAAGCCTGGGGAACTCAACTGCCAGCTCGGCTACTGACTCGAGGAGCGAGGGGAGGGATGCTGCAACGCAGTTGGGAGGCAGGTACGTTAGCAGCAAACCCACTTGACCCTTGAGGTCCAACTTTATCAGCAGGGACTCACACCCGACAAGCTCCGGAGCAGGGACCCTACGAGGTAACAGAGACTCCCGGATTACAATAGCCACACCGCCACCCCTTCCCTGGGCTCTCGGCTGATGAAGCACCTGAAATCCCTCTGGGCACATCTCTACAAGGGGGACTCCTCCTTCTGTGCCCAGCCAGGTTTCAGTAATACATGCCAGGTCTGCCCTCTCGTCAACAATTAAGTCCCGGACGAGGGGAGCCTTGTGAATAACAGACCTGGCATTTAGCAACAGCAGCCTGAGACCAGGGTCCTGGGTACTCGCGCCATCTGGTCTTGGAGTGGGACTCAAAGGGCCGGAAGGAGGGATCTCTGTAATGTAGCGAACCCTCCTTCCCCGGTAATGGCTAGCCCTAAGGTCCCCGCCGTATCTGCCTCTCCCTGTCACGACCGCAATGCTCCGACCCACTCCCGTGGCCGTAGTCCCCCCAATCACCCCGGTACCCCCCGCCTTCCCTAGCAGGTCCTCCGAGCCAAGCATACTCAAACACTCACACAACCAGTCCCCACGTAATTATTAAAATACACAAATGCAACAGTAATAACAATAAAAGTGGGTCACTCACACACTTACATACAATCCCATATACTCAACATACTAAAGATAGAAGAAAAAGGGAGAGAAAAAAGAAGGAAATAAGAAGAATAAAAGTAGCGCAAAATTGTTAAAGTGCGAGTTCAGGGAGAGCCAAATAGTTCTCAGCAGATGGCTCTGCAACAGACAGATTCTGGGAAAATCCAGAAAGTCCAGAGTAGTTGAAGGAAGCAGGGGGCTTTCTCGCATACTGCAGTACCCCCGCTCATCTAATGGTGGCGCTCTCTGAGGCCAGAAGTCCAGGGTGGTATCAGGTAGCAGTGGCCGTGCCAGATGGAAATGCAGTCCAGAAGCCGCGCTCAAAAAAGAGTCAGATGTCGAACAGCAGAAGGCCCTATAGCAGGCCCTGCAGCAGCAGCAACCAGGTGGGGGGGAGAATTCACCGAAAGGAGGGGCCAAGCCGAAGGGAGCGGGAGGAGGGGGTGCCCAGCCGAGCTGGAATGGCAGTAGATGTGAACAGCCTCCCATTCTCTCCCAGTACTGTTCCTGGCTGATCACCTTCTCCATAGGGCGATGGCTAGCCCGGCGTGAATCTCAATCCCTCACAAGGAGCAGCTGAAATGCCAAAGCTGAAAAGAAAGAAACGTCACCCAGCAGCAGGGGGGGGAGGGCGAGGCTCTCTTAGCCAGCAATTAAAGAGGGCCAAAGCTCCCTCAGGCCAGGATTGTAGATTGGCCTCGTTAAGAAGGCGCCGTTACTGTCTATTGTTCATGTGGCGAGGGGGGGGGCAGCGGGGGGAGCAGCAGAGGAGGGCGGGGGGGGGGGTGCCCAGCAGTCACTCGCCAGAAATTATCAGGCCACTGGAGCAGGCTCCTTCAGCCTCCCTCCAGATGAAAACGCTGCTCTCCCCGATAGAAACGCTGCCTGTTGACTGAGAAACCACCATCCGCGGGGGGGGGGGGGGAAACGCCGCCCGAAGGCCGTCCCACGCTGTCCAACACCGCCGAGGCTCGTCCAAGACTGTCTCTGCCTTCCTCGCTCCACGCCAGCTAGAAACGTTGCCTATCAGCTGCCTCTCTCTGCCTCTCTCGGTCCACGCCAGCAAGAAACGCTGCCTGTCAGCTGAAAAGCCACCATCCACCGGGGGGGGGGGGGAACGGCGCCCGAAGGCTGTCCCACGTTGTTTAACACCGCCGAGGCTTGTCCCAGGACGCCCAAGAATGTCTTTCCAGCAGGCAGCCCTCCGGACGCTCTGGATTCCTCTCTCCCAAAACCTTCCGTTCGAGAGGTCCAGCGGTCGGTAAAAACACAGACTGGGTATTTTCTCTGTCTTCCAACCTGAGCGGTGAGCTCAGGCAGCCATCTTCCTTCGCACATGCGGGTTGCTCCTAGGGGTATTCAAAAAACCCTAGGGGTATTCAAACTTGACAGTTTTAAGACTTGTAGACTTGAACTCCCAGTATTCCTCCTCCAGTCTGTTGGCTCAGGAACTCTGGCATTGAAGTGTGCAAGTCTTAAAGCTATCAAGTTACAAGACCCTTGCATCCCTAACCCTTTAGAAAAAAACCCCAGGGGTGTTCAAACTTGACAGCTTTAAGACTTGCACACTTCAATGCCAGAAATCTCCTCTCGCTCTTCATCTTGATGATGTGCGGACGAGTGGGAGGAGGGAACTGGAACTGGTTCTAAACGTCATTGTAGATTTGTGGAACCTCTTCTATAGAAGAGGTTAGAACTGGCAGGAATCCACCCCTGATAAAGATACTACTGAAAGTGAACAGTCTGAAAACTCTAATAAAACAAATCAAGGTGAACAGTGAAAAAATGGAATTAAAATTAAATATAAAGATGACCAAACTAATAACAATAGGCACAACAACCAATTTAGAATTAACAATGAATATGTTAAAGGGCAGAAGCCATCTACCATTTTAGGATCAAAACTCAACAGTAAAGGAACAACTGTTACATATACTGCAGACTATATGCAGAATAGCATATATACAGAATTCCCATAATGGCTATGGGAAAAATGTTCAGATGCTCTGTTATGTTTATATCTACAAAGATCAGAATAGTGCAGGCAATGATATCCCCCAGGATATTCAATGGAAGTGAATGTTGGATTTTGAAGAAGTCAGTTTCAAAGAGTATTGACACTTTTGAATGTTGATGTTGGAGAAAACTCCTGAGAATACCACGGATAGCCAAGAAAACAAAACAAAACAAAAAATGAATCAATGAACAAATCTCCAGGGTTTCCCTGGAGGCACAAATGACCACTCTCAAATATCCTACTTCAGACCTATTATGTGAAGACCTGTAGAGTAGCAGTTCCCAAACTTTGCAGCATTCAAGCTGTGGTGGGAAAGCAGAACTGGGCTGTGCGAGCAGTGGGCTGGCATGTGCATGTGTGCACACCTCCACTTGCAATGTGCTGATGTGCATATGCATGTGTGCAGCTCAACTTGGGTAAATTGAGCTGCACATGTATGAGGTTCCAAATAGGCCACAGCCCAATAGTGGCCCATGGGCCAGGGGTTGAGGACCCCTGGTTTAGAGAGGTGGAAAGAAAGAGAAGACCATCACTAAGGTGGACAGCAATGGGTACACTCTTGGGAGATCTGAAGGATCAGGTTGGAGTCAATTCATCTTGGAGAAGGCCTATGTGGTTGCTCAGGAATGATACTGATTTGTAGGACAATGATTAAATATTAATATTTCAATGGGTCTGCAAAAACTGGAATGTAAAGTTTTAATCAACTTTGGTTCTTGCTTTTGTTGTCTCATACAAGGAGTAATTTCTAAGCACTCTACAAAGCAGTCATCCAAAAAGCCCACTGCATTAATCCAGATATATTGTAACTAAATCATATGTTATCCTGGTCAGTCTAAAGTCTCAAGAAACCTACCTAAATTGGGCAAAAGCATGCAGTTTAAATATCCCACACTAAATTAATGTTTTGCTTTGATTAAACATAGACAAGTAATCTTTTATACAATTAAATCCAGTAGTGGAAATAACAAATATTTATTTAATAGTCATACACACTTGCTTCTGATAAGAACTGTAATTAAAATATATCATTTCAATTTATTTGCAGCTTTGAGTTTATAGTATAATGATAACCCACAATGATACAGTATGTTGTAAAATGCCCTTTTTTGCTTACAACAATCTAATATTATTCCAAATACACATTAGATTTAAAAGAGCATCGTAGACAGTTTGCATCATAGTTGTACCTCATTCTCCATATCAAAAGTTGCTTCATTAGGTGCTTTCTATGATAAAAAAATATTAAAAGGTAAAAGCTTTATCTTCTTTTCTCCCTCATCGTCAATCACTGAACATTGTGGTAAAAACTGAACTGGACTTAATTCTTTTATGTTCTATAAGGTTCATGTTTGAATGTAGTTAACATGAATGTTTTGGGTCTAACTTGTCAGCTTCATAATGGAAAAATAAATGAAACAGCAATCAGTTATATCAGTTAGTACTTGGAAATATTAACCTCTGTAAGAAAACAGAATATGAATTTTTCATGAATGTCAGTTAATAAAATAAATTTACGAATACAAAGCAAAAAACATGTGTAGGTGCAATTTGATCCTTTGTGCTAGGATTGAAAAATGTGCTGAAATTCTCACTTTAAAAGGCATCAAATGTTTTGATTAAATCATTAATATAATAATAATTGTTGTTAATTGCTTCATGAGAGGTTATCTCTGATTGAACATTGCTCAGGATGGAAAACAAAATTACAGCTGTTGCCCAAATCTAAAATTGCTATCCATTTTAATATTAAAGAAACAGGCTTTTAATATGTGCAGCAGCGGTGGGATTCACTTACCTTCCCTACCAGGTCGCAAATGTGAGCGCATGCATGCCTGGACATGTGCACTGCCTTCTGTGCATGCGCAGTGCTTCTGCATTACATCAGGGTGGGTGGGCGGAGCCTCCCACAGCCGCCGCTAGTGGTTTGCCCGAATCGGAGAGAACTAGCTGAATACCACCTCTGATGTGCAGCATCTGAAATTACAGTGTGTATGTGTGTCTGTGTCTGTGTGTGTGTGTGTGTTTGTGTGTGTGTTTGTGACTGTGTAAAAATCTCTTGAAAAGAGCACGTTTTAATGCACTCTTGCAATCATTCCTTTCTTTCTAGACATACTTTCCAGTCTTAACTCACCTGCCCTTTTTGGGGACCAGGACACTGTAATGAAAGCAATTCAGGAGGCTCGAAAGATGAGAGAACAAATCCAGCGGGAGCAGCAGCAGCAACAGCAGCAACCACATATTGATGGAAAGCTTCCCTCCCTGAATAGTATGGGCCTAAACAACTGTAGAGCTGAAAAGGTAACACAATAGCTCTTCCACCCTTGTTGCTGCTGAATTTATTTGCATGGTTTACCTGAGGAATAGCTACTTAATTCCAGGAAGCAATTTCAATATTACAATTTTTAATCATTTGTTGTAATGATTGTAATGTAGGTCCTTGTGGGTATGGGGGGAAAAAGAAAGTGTAGAACTGGATTGACCAGAACAATATTTTTCCACAAGGAAAGTTTATTCAGGGGCCCAGTGGCACCAACAGGGAATGTCATTCCCCCCCTCTCATTCTGCATTGTATGAGAATCAATGTATGTATTACAAATTAGCCAAAGTTTCATTTGAAGAATGGCAGATGATTCAGATGGGTGAGTAATTAAGACCCCTGTCCATATCTTTCCTCAGTCATATTCTGTGAGTGATGTCTCAAAAAAAAAACTTTAGACTTCTTATATTTTTCCCAAGTTAGAGAAATATCATATGGTACAAATAGTAGCAATATGGATTAGAGTTGTCTTTCTTGATTGGATACTGGGCCTAGTATCCATTTGCCTAGTTTCTCCTTTCCAGTGACATACTCCCAATAAGCACAGTAGGAATATACAAATAATTATTTCTGATAGCTGCAACCCTACCTTTCAATTGGTATTTAATGGCATATTGCTAGGGTATGCTAGGTTACCTGGCATTTCAGTAGAGTCATAATAGCTCAGTAGAGGTTTCTTTACTTAATTTCTCATAGTACTACTATGGTGCCTTGTCAAATGATCTAACTGTTATTTTGGAAGGTTAAAAAAATTAACACTTTTCTTTTTCTTCAGTTTTTCTGAAACAAAAAGAAAGTATTTCAGGCCCTTGATTATTTTCTGCATCTTGTTGGTCTCTAAAACCAGAGCTACAAAAATCCAGACAACCACTAGGTGGCAGGAAAGAATCATAGTAAAACCTGTATTTTTGCCATCCCCTATTGATGATGTAAATATTTACACCTCAGATGTGCCAACTCTTTTATTAATTAGGGCAGGATTCTATTTGTATAGCAAACTTTCATTTAAACTCATCTTTGTGTGTGTGTCTCTGTGTGTGTCTCTGTGTGTGTCTCTCTGTGTGTGTATGTAGATACATACATAAATACACACCACATTCCTGAATATAACATATTCAGAATGGCTGTTCTGAATTTTTCAGAACTAAAGCTTGCACACTTGATGTAGAGTTCAAAAGACCAAGATGAAGAGAACAAAGAATGCATGCACAAGCTTTAGCTGAAGCCCTGCCTTTCTTCTGTCTTTGAATAACATTCCTGGTGTGCAGTTTAATTGGGAGTTCTAGATATTTATGGTGTTTTAATATCAGATATAGGGACACGGTGGCTAAGTGGCTAAGATGCTGAGTTTGCCGATCAGAAAGATCAGCAGTTCAGCGGTTCAAATCCCTAGTGCATGTAATACTTAGCCCAGTTTCTGCCAACCTAGCAGTTCGAAAGCATGTAAAAATGCAAGTAGAAAAATAGGAACCACCTTTGGTGGGAAGGGAACAGTGTTCTGTGCGCCTTGGGCATTGAGTCATACTAGCCACATGACCACGGAGACATCCTCACACAGTGCTGGCTCTTCGGCTTTGAAACGGAGGTGAGCACAGCCCCCTAGAGTCAGGAACGACTAGCACATATGCAAGGGAAACCTTTACCTTAATTTCAGATATAGATATTTCGTACAAGAGAGTTACATTTTAGAAGAATCATTAGGAAAAAATAATCTACATATGTAAGGAGGTAGTGTTGTTTAGTTAGCAATTTACTCTGCAGACTTGGGCAAGGTTTTTTTTGCCTTAGCTTACAGGCTTTTGGACAAACAAACTAGATAAGAATCTATTGTAGTGTTTTGGTAGCAAAGTAATGGAAGCAGGCAATTCTCTCTAAAGAATACAGATATAATCTATGAAATAATTTGAGATATAGTATGTCTATAATTTGCTTCTTTGCAGGATTGGTAAGAGCATTTTTCTGATACCACATGAATCATTATTTCCTGTACAGTAATACCAGACTATATACAATTGTTATTACTCTGGGTGACTCAGGACAAAAAGTTTTTCAGCCTTTCAACAGAAGACAGGATTATAAAATGGAGCAGGGGTGGGGAGAGAAATAGATTATCAGTAACATGTCTATTGCTATCTTTCACAGTCTCCATCTCAATGAAATGTGAAATGAAAAATATAGTTAAGTCTTGTAGTATTAGTAATAGTTTTTATTACAGATCACTGCTGTGGTATTATTGTTATTGATCAGGATTTAGTGAGTTTATAACTACGTGTGTGTGTGTATTAATATTATTCATAATCTCCCTCTCCCTCTCTTTCTCTCTCTCTCTGTGTCTCATAAACAGCCTTGAGAATAGATCAGGGGAAATACTGAAATGTCTTAATGTTAGTGCTCTTCAATGTTAGTGCTCTTTTAGGAAAATTACTTTTGTATCTTGCTACCCAAAAGTTATACTCAGGAACCCTGCGGGTAAGGTAGATTGATCTCATTGGACTTCCAAATCCTTAGGTCATTATTTGACTGCAGTAAATACCTGATCATGGCTTATCATCAGAATGGCTTCTCTTGCTTTGGTATTGTGAATAAGTAAATAAAAGTAAGCTTAAGTGAATGTTGTAGCATGCTTGAAGAGATCAACATTGGCTCCTGTGGTATAGTCTACCAAACAGTTGATAAATTGCATAGTTGGGTTCTTTTTGCATTTTACTACTACTACTACTACTACTACTACTACTACTACTACTACTACTTCCTCTTCCTCCTCCTCCTTCTTCCTAGCATATTCCCACAGGTGCAGGGTCTGCTTTTTAGGTCATTGAGCACCACTTTGTACGGTCAACATGGTGCAGGCCCGCGGCTTGCATATCTTTGTTGATGGTGGCTTGCCATCTCTGTTTTGGATACCTGCGTGGTCACCAGCCATTGACTTCTAATTGATAGGCAGTCTTGGCCATAGTGGAAGGTGCTTCTCTTTGGACATGTCCATACCAGTGGAGTAGGCCACTTATTTGTACTGTTTCAATCCAGGCAATCCTTGGCTGTCAGTGAGTCAAGAATGTGGGGCACTAGTAGCCATTTTCCAACTCATTCCCAAAGGGAGGAACATAGAGGCCTGAGATTCATTACTCAGTTGCAAGCACAAAGGGAAAAGTGTTCTGTAGATAGAACTGTCAAATATGTGTTTTCATTTGAATTTATATGTTGCCTTGTTAGATTTCTCGGAACAACGGGGGTAAAATGGATCCATGCCCATAAAACGGATTTACATAGCTTCTTGCCCCCAGAGGATTAACCATGGTTTGCAAAACATATTTATAATCTAATAAATATTTATCTGCACAAGATGTGATTTAAATGATAGCATTTTAAAACTCATTTAACACAGAATCCCATTGTGAAATAATTTTTATAACAGCAAAGAAAAAAAAGCTGAAAGGGTGGTATACAATTTCTTATTAAAGGCAGCCTTGTGATATCCACAGACTCTTCTGAAGACCAGATTTCAGTTTGGAAACAACCCTGACCACTGTTAGAACCTTTTATTGGTTGCTTTCTAAATCTGTTTTTGCAAAACCATTGAAAATAAATGAATTATTCTGTGCATGTGCATGTAGACATTATATTGTTCCAAGTAATCCTTGATCGTGTTAATGAGTGGTCTGGGCTAGTTCAGAAGTTAGCCTGAACTTCCGTGATCCTTAAATATCCACTGAGACTATTTGAACAATCTATCTTTTTTTTTCAAAGACCTTATGAGCAGTCCTATTTATGAGAGCTCACCAGAGCTCACCACTCAAAGGTTTTGACTTTTAGTCAAGCTAGTAGGTTCCTTAAGAGGAATAAGTTTTCTGCCAGTCTACAATCTGCCTTTTTGTCATTTAATTATCATGCCTCTTGTGTTCAACTTGAGCATGGCAATATATTTTTACACAATCTTTCTTTCCCCATTCATACTACAGACTATGGGCCACTCAATTGCTTTTCAACTCTAAGGGTGTTCTGCATTTTGTTTTCATATATTACAGTCATATCCGCTTACCCCTCCCCACTTCTTCTTAAAGTTAGCACAGTTCTCCTAATTTTTTCTTGTGGGCCTTGGTTTCCACAAATCCATTTTACCTACATTTATCTTTTCTTTTATCTGAAGTTCAAGATATGTAGAAAGCTAGCACTCCAAAATAAACAGATGAAAGATAATGAAGAATGTTGACTATATTGCTATTTGTTTTATGTTTCATATTTGGTCGTACCTTTCTCTGAAAAATACCTTTTAAAAAATGATAATGTGTTTTAAAGAAAATTAGGAAATTAGTGATGTACTAAAAGATTCACTTGGAAGAAAACTATTTTGATGCTCCTTGAAAAGTGATAGGTAACAAGACTGGTTTTTATTCATCTTGGGGAATAGTTCTAAAAGTTAGATTTTTTTTAAAAAAAGTTAATTTGCCATAGTGGGAGCAGTCGGAAAAAGACCTTAGAGAAGAAATGATGTACTCATGCTTATCTAAGGCGAGCATCTAAAGATGTTGAATAGAAATCAAGAACCAATCTATGTGTTCAAGTAGTTCCATGGCTTCTCTGTGAAAGCCTCGTGCAATATACAGGTAAAGCACATTATAGTTACAATAATTCACACTGGAGGTAAGAATGGACAGGAATAATAATGAATAGGAATATGGACAGGGAATATTTTTAAGAGCCAAGGTGGCGCAGTGGTTAAATGCAGCACTGCAGGCTACTGCTAGATCAGCAGGTCAGCGGTTCAAATCTCACCGGCTCAGGGTTGACTCAGCCTTCCATCCTTCCGAGGTGGGTAAAATGAGGACCCAGATTGTTGGGGGCAATATGCTGACTCTCTGTAAACCGCTTAGAGAGACCTGAAATGCCTATGAAGCGGTATATAAGTCCACTGCTATTGCTATTGCTATTGCTATTTCTCACTTAAATTTTGATAAAAGTTTAACAAATGCACATGTGAATTAAGTCACATTATTTCCATGAAATTTACAAAAATTATATCAGTTGGAATGTATTTGTAAAAGAAAAATTGCACAATTTAAAACATATTTGCAATAAGGTCTATATTACAAAGCATTACATGTGTGTATATAGGAATGCAGACAAAATAATTATGAATTGTAGGATATATATTGGAAAAGTGAGAAACCAAAAGAAGTAAAATCTATCTGCTCTTAGCTAGCTAAACGTTCTGTGGCTTTATTGCTAGGTAGATTTAAAAATGATATTCCATTATAAATTCAGATGTAATATAAATATGTAAGGGGTGTTTTAAAATATTCATTTTATTTTATTTTTTTATCATTGATGATGTTATAGTCTATTGGTCAAATGGTTTGACTTGATTGCCCATAACGGTTCCTTTGGAGGAGATAAACTTTATGGTAGAGCAGCATATATAGAAATTCTTTAATGTATAAATAGTTCATTTAGTTGAGTGTGATAAGTTTGGGGAACTTATCATTCATTTGCAGTTATTTATCATGTGTGCAAAAGTTTGAGAAAAATATTCTTAGCAAATTTTACTGCAAATGCAAATGAAGCATTTATTTCACCAATAAAAAATACATTATCAGTCTTTTTTCATTGTGGATTTATACTGTTAACACTCTATTTCCCTCCCCCTCTCTTTCTCCCCCCCTCTCTCCTTCCCTCTCTCATGTACCCTCCCATAAATGCATACATGCAGAGCCCTTCATCATTCTTACACTTTCCAATTCATTTATATAGAGAGCATAGAACTATTAAGATTAAAAGAAGCAGAGAAAATATAAAACATTTTCAATGGAAATGAAAACTCTTTAGGGAGTCCAATGTAGTAGATGAAATTAAAAATAAAGGTATTGAAATAATTCTCAGGGAAAGAAGTATTTAAGAGTTGTATGGGAATAGGAGTGATATGTTAAAGCAGGGGTACCCAAACCCTGATCTGCAGCCTGCTACCGATCCACAGCCTTTTGGGAACTGGGTTGTGCATACAGCGGGAGAGTGCACTGCTGCCACTATTGCTGGTCCGTGGAGCCCAAAAAGTTGGGGACATTATATTAATAAATGAAAATTAGAAGGAATACTACAAATATTAGCATCCAAGAAAAATAGGTAAAAAGCAAGAAAAAAATACTATTAAGATGTTGATAAATTGTAAGGATATAGGTGGAGCTGATATCATAAAAGAAATGTTAATTTATGGATGCTACTTGTTTATGGAATGATTCAGAAGTAGTATTCAGCCAATTCTGACAGGTTCTGGAGAACCAGTAGCGGAAATTTTAGAGTCGTTCTGAGAACTGGCAACTAGGCTGGCCCTGCCCCAGCTGCCTCCCAGCTGATCTTTTGTCGCCCTGAACAGGAGAACAGAGCTGGAAAGCAGGTTAGTGGGGTAAGGAGGGAAAGGGGATTTTGCAGTGACCTTCCCCCAGGAGTGGCGAGGAAATGAGGATTCTGCAGTATTCTTCCTCTGCCACGCCCACAAAGCTACACTCACAAAGCAACACCTATAGAACCGGAAGTAAAAAAATTTGAATCCCACCACTGGAATGATTGTGCAACTTGTGTAAGACGTATGCAAAGACTGTGTCATAACTGCCATTATTGCTTCCTTATACAAGGAAAAAGAAAGGGGAAAAAATGAATGCCAAACTTACAGGGGGATTAATATATTATATGCCCCTTGTCAGGCAGAGGTTTGATTGAAAGGTACAAGAAATGACAACAGAATTTGGGATATGCAGTACGGCTTTAAGACGAGTGTGCATAAAGCTTAGTTTTGTTCTTCATAAGTTACTGAGAAATACATGAATATGAGGAAGCTCATTGTACATTTGTTGATTTAGTAAAAGTTATGATAAATTGAATAGGTTTGCATGAATATGGAACTGAAGATTGATTGCTGAATGCAAAAAGAGCAATATTTGATGGAAGTAAATAATGCATGAGCATAAATGGAATGCTTAGCAAATAGGTCAGGATTGAGCAGGATTTAAGACAAGGAGGTGATATGTCCTCTTAGCTGTTTTATGTATCTCTGGAAAAATATATAAAGAGTATGTGTATACAGGTGTGTTGGCTTGGGGACATGAATGTATATACATTTAGGGACATAAATGAATATGTAGTTTTATATGAAAATAAAGGAATATTGTTGATTGAGAAACCGAATGATTATCAGTGAATATTAGATTAACATGGATACAATATAAAATATGGATCTGAAAATTAATGTTAATGAAAATTAATATAATTAATGTACGAAATCTAAGTTGTGTTTTATAGGGAAATAGAATGATTTCACACTATATATCCATGATGGCGAACCTTTGGCACCGTGCCCACAGGTGACATGTGGAACTATATTGGTGGGCATGGGAGCTCAGCTCTGGTGCGCGTGTGTGTGTGTGCACTTGCCAGCTGATTTTTGGGCCTTCTAGACCCATCAAAAGTCAGGAAACAAGCTGTTTTCAGCCTCCGGGGGGGAGGAGGCCAATTTTGCTCTCCCCAGGCTTCTAGAAAGGCTCTGGAGCCCAAAGAGAGCAAAAAACAGACCTTCTGATCAGACCGGAAATCAGCAAACAGGCCATTTCTGGCCTCCGATGGGCCAGGGTGTTTTCACCCTCCCCAGACGTCCAGAAAGGCTCTTGAACCTAGGGAGGGTGAAAAATGGGTCCACCATGCCATCATGTGCCAAAAGCGGGGGGTGGGCACATAGAATTATGGGTGTGACATGTGCGAGCATGACCCCCCCATGCCTCCCCCGCTTTTGGCATGTGTCTCATACAGACAGACAGACATCTTACTTCCTTTTCCTGATATAATAAAACTTACTAGAAATGGGACTAAAACAACACTGCCAGACTATACTGAAAGGAAAAGGGAGGGAGGGAGGAAAATGTATGTATGTCAGTGTATAGATACGCATGTATTTGCATGTGAACTCTTGTTACTTTTGCGTTTCTAACTATAATTTTAAACCAAAATGTTTAAAATTATGTTTCATGTTCAGCTTTTTAAACAAATAATGGTGCTAACACTCAACAATTTTACTGAGTTGGGGTGTATCCTAAAACAGTAATTAAACCCTTGGGTCCTTGCTTCATAATCCACATTTGTGGATCCTGAAGAAATTTGAAAGGCCAGTTCATCTAACATTGGCTCCTTTTATTAGGGGCCTATAATACTATAACAGTATTGAAATTAGACATAGGATTATTGGTATTGAGCCATGGTGGCGCAGTAGTTAGAATGTAGTACTGCAGCTACTTCTGCTGATTGACTGCAGTTTGGCAGTTCAAGTCTCACCAGGCTCAAGGTTGACTCAGCCTTCCATTCCTTAGAGGAGGGTAAAATGAGGACCCAGATTGTTGGGGGCAATATGCTGACTCTGTAAACCACTTAAAGAAAGCTTTAAAGCACTGTGTATATAAGTCTAAGTGCTATTGCTATTGAGTGACAAGAAAAAATAATATTGTTTAGAAGCAGTGAATAAAACTTCCTGTTAAGTTTCCTTGCACGTTATAAACAAAGAACTTTAAAGTTCTGGAATAAAATATTTGCGTTTTTCTTATGCATTTAATTATGATACTTACTTGGATGTTGTTTTTTTCTGCATCGTTCCTCCCTAGCACAACAATAGACCATACTGTTTTTAGCTGCATGATCAGGAAATAAATTTTTCTTTGAATAGCTAAATGATTACAATACCTCTCACATAGTGAAACGGTGTGCTGAATCTATTTGATGCAATTAGAATCTGATCTGGTAGAAACACAGAATGAGGTATCTTATGAAAAGGTGAAACCTGTGACTTCTCAGTATGTTTTTAAAGAACAATATTGTAGTCATGGAGACTTTCGGCAATCAGGTTTATGTTTGTTGCTTCCAATGTTGTGATAGTAAGAAAAAGAGCCTAATTTCAGATTCTTTCCAGAAAGTTACCCTTTGTGTATGTCTAACGCAAGAGATATCATAATAATCTTAAAGTGTAATTCTGGAGTTAGCAATAAAAAGCCTACAGATGGGAGCATGCTTTCAGTCTCTTTCTTCCTAGGCTTGCTACCTGGTTTGCTGCTTTATTTTTTGAATATAATAACCACCACCAAAACAACTTTGTATGCTGCAAAGTTAAGCAACAGCCTATAGTTTCATATTTTAAAAAAGTGTTATGTTGCGTCAAGAATTTGGTTGGGAGAGTTAAGTGTGCCTTCTGTTAAAGCTCTGCCTACCCTCCATCACCATAACGATGTTTTCTGAGTGCTGAGAAGCTCACTTTCCACTACAGGTGGAAATCTAATGCTTCTACTTTCTTCCCTCTTTTCTTTCTTTCCCTTAGCAATCTTGGTTCTTGAATAAGAGTTTATTTGTTGTCATTGTGGGGAATGTAGGTGGACCAATCTTGATCATGAAAAATAATAACAATGAAGATGGCTGGATTACAAGTTTATGCTTCATGGGTCAGCCCCTTGAGATAATCCAGACAGGAAGCACAAAGCCTAAATACTAGCATTACCTTTATTGTAAGGTTACAGAAGCAGAATCTTGCAAGTGTGAACACACTTCTTCCTTATTTTTATTTTCCATAAAACTAGAAAGGATTCCTTGTGAGATCCTTACTATGTATAACCAATTTCATTGTATTTAAGTACAATGACAATAAAGATTATACTTTTACTTACTTATGCTTATACTTATGTCTCTATTTTCCCTATGGGCTGAAATATTTTTTACATGAAGCAGTTGCATCTTTTCCTTCCGTCTCCCAAGGTCATTCTCATATCCCACTGCATCATGTGATGAAGAAACTAGTTTTGGCAATTTCGAGGAGTATTAAATATATATTGGAATAGCATAAAGTTACATAATATGAATTAAGACACTTGAAAAAAGTTTAGTCTTAATTTTAACCAAGGAACATTCAAAGGCAAATATTGCATCATAGTTACTTGTTTAGGCAATCAACATTGTTAGCATCATAATCACTTTAATAGTATAACAAAAATAAGGAAAAAAGGAACAAAATGACCCACTATGGTCATGCTAGAGATAAAACAAGAAACTAAAATTTTATCACATCTTTTGAAAATCTAAGATATAAGATATCTTATAAACTCTCATTAAGAAATAAAAAGAATATTGCTAGCTGCCAACGATGGCTTGATTTTACATACAAAATGAAAAATGAGAATTACAGTATCCTATTTCAGATCAGAAATCTGAAAATTAGTAGTTCTGATTAATTAATCTGATGTATGCATGCATACATATTTTTCTTTTCTATTTATAATATTTCTTTGCTTCTTTTTCTTTAAAGATGAAATAAAATGTCAGTTAGGAAAAAGTTTGGACCAGGCAAATAATAGAACACTCCTTCTCCAATCTCAACTATACTGCTATTTATCCAAAATTGGTACTATTTTGTAACATAAAATATCTTCCTAATATTTTTTGTTAAAAATGTTAATAGTCAATGTATATTTAATTCTTTTCCTATTAACTAAAAAGCTTAGGAAGACAATAAGTAAGGAATCTACTGAAATATGAAATCCATTAGCTCATAATTCAAAATTATGACTGTGTCTATCCCCCCCTAAAGAAGAAGATAATCTTGAATTTAAGACGATGGAAGGAAGATTAGATAGATTAACACTTTAAAAAAGTATTACTGATCATTTTATCAACTGAGACCAATCCTGGTAACTTTTTCTCATACAGCTGCATGTTTTGCACATGTGAATAAATTGTCCAGAAGGCACATTGCTTCAAGGACAGAACCAGAAATTAAATTAAATTAAAATTTAAAAATTCTTCTCCACTTTCTCCATTGCAGATACTTGCTTTTTAAAATTTGTCCTTTGTATGTGTTCAATCAGTTATTTTCATTACATATTATTCCTGCCAATTTTCTTGCACCCAGAGTCAAATTATTACATTTTTACAGGACTGTTCAGTGCCTAGTTAATTATTTACCAAAAAAATATAAGTATTTGTTTCTTTATTTAGCTTGATATGATCACCGCCTTTGCCACAGTGAGTCTGGGTGGTGAACACAATTTAAACAAAAAAACCCAATATAAAACCATTAAAATGTATGATTCACCACATACTGTATAATTAAAAAAGAAACAGTAGCCAAGAGAAAAATACATACAGTAATGTAATACCAACCCAAACAGGCTTTGCTAACTTCTCAACTACTATGCCTGGGCATACAGCCAGGTTTTTAGTGCTTTCCAGATGGCCAGCTGGTTTGGGGCCAATTTGATTTCAGGTATTAAGGTCTACCAGAGGGCAGGGGCTATGGCGGGAAAGGCACACTTTCAGAGTCCCCCAGATGGCCTTCTTTAATAGACAGGACCCAAACCATGCCTCTCCTGTTGGAACCAACAAGGCAGGTAGAAACCATTGGAGAGCAGTGGTTTTCAACTACTTTGGGTCCCTTCTGTGATAATAACAAAAATCTTAAATTCCAATGAGAAACCTACCAAGAGCTGGTGTAACTTACATAACAAATGGGGAATGCCCATACTTGACTACATCATTGTATTTTGAACCATTTATGGCTTCCAAATGCTCTTCATGGGCAGCCCATGTATGTGTAATACATTGCAGTAGTTCATGTGAGAGGTGACCAAAACATGAATGATCATGTGCAGTACTTCCAGTCTATAACAACACAAGGCTATGCATAAGACCCTCCTGCATATATCCACCTCATGCTGTTTAACTAGGAACTATGAGTCCAGAGAGGAGACACCCTCCCAAATTGTATGCTGCTTCTGTGTAAGGTAATGCAACCACATCCAGAACTAAAGATGGAACATCACTGGAACCAGGGCACTGTGAAGCCTAAGCCATTAAGTCTTGCAAGGATTGATTTAAGCCTGTTGCTTCCCATCGAAACTCCCATAACCTTTCCACACTTGGACTAGATCTCCATGGCAAAATGGGGTAGAGATATACAGCCAACTTGCAACCACATACTAATGACACTTCACACCATACTGTCATATGACCTTTTAAATGGGAGTGGGCAGAATGTTGAGTTCTACAGGGCAGAGCAAGGTCTCAACCTCTCTCCTCCTACCCACCTATTCCAGAGAAAGGAAAACTGGCACAAAACTGTGCTCTTAAAACTAACTGCCAAAGCTAGCCTAGAAGGATACCATGATCAATACTATCAGAAACAGTTCAGAGATCAAAAATTGTGAAGAAGGATCTACTAATCAACATCCTTCTCCTGGCCCATAAGTCAATCACAAGGACAATTGGTACCATTATGAATTTTATTCAAGCATCCATAACCTCTTATATCTTCTCAATTGCTTTATTTAGGCATGGGGGCCTAAGTGATGCGGTTGCTGATGGCCACATATTCTACTTTCTTTATTTTTTGAGAGAGGAAGAACCAAGTGAAGGGTTTGTTTTGTTGACCACATTTCTTTACACAGAGTTGAAGCTTTCCTTTTGACACCAGCAGTTAAGTAGCATGAGGCAGAAAAATTAATGACAGAAAAAGAGCAGTATTACAAGACAAGAGAGATGACATAATGATTTCATCAGCCTTGACCATTGTCACTACTATATCTTTAGAAGTATCTTAGCCTTCTCTCTGAGAATTTCCAAAACACTAATTTACAAGTGAAGTGTTCAAAACCAGCCATATTTACTTTAAAGCAAACAAAGATCTCTACTTGGAACATATTAAAAATTCTACAGTACTGGGCAAATAAAGACCTAACTAAGCCATAACATCTGATGAACTCAGTGTTTGAATTGTTCAAGCTGCTTGTTTAATAACTGTATCTACTTCTGAAACTCAAAGCACATGCTTTAATTTTTAATATATAGTTTTATAATTGTCACCTGCTTTGTGCAATGCCATGCAGAAAAAAATATCTTGAATTTTTGTAAAGTGTTTGGGGGATACTCACCCCCAGACTAAATGCTTATCATGAAATTATGACTGCCTATGACCTTAGCACTACAGTCTAGAATGGTTTCCAAATAATCTCCATATATTGGTATCTCTGGAATTTGAAGAGAAGTAAGACATGCATTTAAGAAATTAAACTCATTACAATGAAAATCAAGATCCATTTTCCTACAGCAGAAAGTTTTCCTGTGTCTTTTTAAAAGCCACTGAAAGAAAAGTATGATCTTTATTGTGAATCTAGTCTTTAAAGAAATCTATTCCCTAATCCTGACATGTTAGAAGAATAGTACATTTGTCCTACATAATCCATTATTAGACTATTTAATTCAATGACATTGGCAGTGGCACCGATCCTATCATATGAAGTAAATCTTCAGTCTTAAGAGTGACTTTGAAGGAAAGAAAGGGAAAGAATACTTCAGGAAAGTAGAAAAGGTTTTCTGTCCTTACACATGAAAAATCAAACAAGATGTAATTAAACACCAAATGTAGCTATAATTAGCTGATCTATTTCTAATCCAGGATTCCTTTTGGCCTCATTAAGCATAAACTAGAGCATTTCATAAACAGCCTCTTTCCTTTCATTTGCTAAAGGACTATTTGAGTTGGCTTCAGACCTTCATTCTCAAAATGTTAGATTGTGATTGCTAATCTAACAGAATCTAACCAGAAGGCTGAAAAGTATTAGCCTCCATAAAGATAAATCCATGTGGACCTCTAGGTGAACTATATAAAATGATTTTCATCTTCCATTGAAAGAAAGGGTTAATCTCAAACTGTTTGCATACTGACATGGATCATGCGTTGGTGCATAAATAAAAAGATGGAAACCACATTAAAGCAATAGTTGGGTTACCACACAACTGGATATGCTTAAGACTGAATGCTTCATAACTCTAACTACTGGGGAGCTACAAACTCTATAAATAACCTTGCAATTGGTTAAGACCATATTAAAACCAGATGAACAGAGACATCCATGGGGGGAGATAGGGAAGCATTGTCAATGAGTACTATAGTCTGTAAAAGTGCTAGGAATAGGTCTATAATTTAGGAGCAGTTCCTTGTGTGGCAGTAATTCTGAATCTATGCATTGCAAAGATAGGTTTAAATAGAGATCAGACACAAAGGAGAACCATATGAAGTTTTTCTTCTTCATTTCCAAAAGAGTAATATCTATTATCCCTTCTCAGCTCCTTGGCTTTTCTTCACATCCTCAGTTTAATTCTTGGCCAAGCAAAGTAGTCTTTAGGTTTAAAATGATATCATTTCTCTTTTATATACACTCAACACTCTACTGTTGTTAAATAATGGATTGGATATAGAATGACAAGAATGCTATTCATGGAAGTGGGAAAAATCCTCACATTTTCTTGCATTTTTAAAAATCTTTTTGGAGGAAACCTTTAGAATAGGGTGAGAAGTTGCAAAGGAAATTTATAGATACAGTACTCTATATATAGGGATTTTTTCCCCACAACGTGTCCATTCATGGTTAACTTAAGGAAAGTCTGTTCAGTTAATTCAATTTTCTGTGTTCATGTTATATGCTACAATTTTCTGTGTTCACATCATATGTTAAATCATATACTAACCACACTGGCAGGGTCTATACAAACTGGTAGGCTAAACTGTGATGCACTTGTTGTGATTCAGTGTATCATATGAATACAGCTATTGTTCTCGAAGTTTTGCAAATACAGTGCCATCAAAGAAAGTGGAATTATGATCCACCAAAGAGACCAGTTCTGACTGTGTTTGCATGTTTCACTTTCTTCATTAAGGTTCAGTGGCACACTATCATTTTCAATTTCCTCCTGAAATCTTCCCATATTAGCATACAATCAAAACAAGTGGAATCAATCTAATTATATTGGATGGATAAACATAAGCAAAAAAAAATATATTTCCAAACCGACAACAGAATTGGTTGGTAGTAGTGGTAAACATACCAGACACGAAATTGTGAGTTCTAGTCCCACCTTAGGCATAGGGCCAGCTGCGTGATCTTGGACCTGTCATTCATTCTCAGCCTTAGAAAGAAAGCTGTGATAAAACACTCCCCAAAGACCTTTCCCAGAAGACTGCAGGAACTGGTCCAGGCAGTCTTCAGGAGTCAAAAACTGCCTCAAAGGTAACCTCCCCCCCCCACCAAAACTCCAACTACAAATCATATTTACATATAACATAGTTTAATAATAGGGACGCAGTGGCTCAGTGGCTAAGACACTGAGCTTGTTGATCAGAAGATCAGCAGTTCAAATCCCTAGCGCCACGTAACAGAGTGAGCTCTTGTTACTTGCCCCAGCTTCTGACAACCTATCAGTTTGAAAGCACATAAAAATGCAAGTACAAAAATAGGAACCACCTTTGGGTTCCGTGCACCTTTGGCGTTAAGTCATGCTGGCCATATGATCACAGAGACGTCTTTGAACGATACTGGCTCTTTGGCTTAGAAAGGGAGATGAGCACCGCCCTCTAGAGTCAGGAATGACTAGCACATATGTGCAAGGGGAACCTTTACCTATAGTTTAATAATATCTAAGACTAAATAGTCTCTCTGAAATTAGGCAGTAACTCCTCTTTCCCTTGAAAAATGCTCAAATAAGTTAGGAAGGGCAGAAGTCACGTGAACATGCTAAGTCTTAACAAAAATATTTATTAAGAAATCTTTACAAAAATATAATTGCTATTCCTTTAACAGATAGAAGAATTGATATAATGCTGATCATAATCTGTTCATTCTGGAATTGCCTATAAGAGTCTGAAAGTGATTCTCAAAGGTATATGACAAATAAATTGCAACACAAATTTGCAAAATGCAGTCACGGGGCCATAGATGCAAACTGACCATTTTTTGCAGCTAAACTTATTTTGTTAGCCCCAAGATAAAAATTAAATGTATCAATCTCTGGAAACAGATTGAACACACCAACGTTGCCCCTTACTCACTCTACAACAAATGAACAAATGATAAATACCACAGTGAAAAATAAAGCTAGCCATGTTTCTTGCAGTTTTCACTAAACATAATAATAATTTTTAAAAAAACACAAAATTTGGACTTTGACTGCAAAATTATTTTTAAATGACAAAATTTGACCTATCAGAATTTCAGTTTGTGCTGGCTATGGTGGAATTTATACCCTTTTGTAACAGTAAGGAAGATGATCACAAGCTATATATAATTTTGATTAATTTATTCATTCTGTTTATATCCTGGTTTTGTCTAATAGAACATGTATTGACCTTATTTGGCCAATTCAAGTTCCCTTTATGATACATGGCAATGAATATCAAGCTCTGAGGTAAACTATGGCTTAAAGTATTATTATTAGATATATTAAGTATTACTGTAATTATATACAACTATAAGATTTTAAAAACAGAAGAACTTATGTTCATATGTTAAGTAGTAAAGAGTGAGATACAGAGAGAGTAAAACAACCAGTATAATTAAATTGTATAAAGGCTGTTAAGTACTGCCTTTTCTAGAAATTCTTCCCTCAGTATTTTTTTGAATCTGATCTTTTTATGTTTGTTTATTCTCTCTGGGCTAGAATAGAAGTACAAGAAACCAAAGAAGTACAAGAAACCAAACTTCAGATGTGTTTTTAAATGCATAATGTAGCATAATGTAGCTTTAATCTGTTGCGTGTGTATGGGTGTCCATGTGTATAAAGACAACATGCTGGAATTTTTGGCACATCGTGCAACTAGAATATTGTCCACAGAGTGCATAACATTCCCAAAGGCATTTACTTTGTGGCTTCTGTATATGACCCGCATTATTAAGGAGTCTCAAAACTGGTTGTTTAAATAAATTTTGGTAACTACTAGGCTAGAGTCTTGAAATAAAGGGGATTACATCATTGTCCAACTATGCCTACTTCAGCAAAGATGTATTTGTTTGTAAAGATTAGGGGGAAGAAGAAAGGTCTTTCACACAATGATTCGCATGTATGCCATTTTCCACTTTAGCCTTTGCATATATGTCAGATGTGGAAAAAGAAAAAAAAACATGTTGAAATAATTTGGCAATGGTTATAGTGTGATTAGTCATGGTAATCTAAAAGGGAGGGTTGCCTGGTGTATTATTACATTTCTTATATTGTTTTTCAAGAGATGGATGCAGTCATTTTTCACAGGGTTTGAAATACACATACACACAGTCTTTGCTTGCTGGCAAGTAAACTGTTATTTAAGTACACAATTACTGAAACAGTTTTGTTGAACTTGTCCAAATGTTCTCACATGCTTAAAGATGGCATAAATGTCATTTATGGTAGGCCATTTAGTACAACTATACGGCATGAATTCCTGCTCCCCTGATCTAAGTGTATTGGTTTGCTTTATGATATTTATTACTCCTTTTTGATGGAGTCATCAGTAAAACTTTAATGACATTATAAAATGATAAAAATGTCATTAATTTACCACGGAGCCTGGATGCAGCGGTTGTAAAGTTACATTTATAAACAGAATACTTTTTATATCAAAAAGCATTGTTATGTGGCAATGAATAAGTAACACTTAAATTTAGGAACAATTTTACTGCTGGCACTCGCATTATTATAGAATAATCAATAACTGTATGAAACATAGTATAGCATGTAAAATAGTAGTATATAAAATTTTATGACAATATACCATGCACATCAAAAATTCAACATTTACCTAAATACAGATGAAAAAAACATTGATTGTATGTTTAGTGTTATCATTACTTTTCTTCCCCATGATCACAATTTTATATTTATTCTGAAGTTATTAGCAGTTTTCCTCCCCTACTCCAGTGGATAAGCAAACACTTTCTTTTGCTTTCTTAGTTGCTTCCTTAGTTCCTAGTCTTCTTCTACTCCAATTCAAAGGATAACATTGATCATTCCCAGCCCAGAAGTATAGACAACGTTATTAATGGAATGCAAAGTAAAAAAAAAATGTTTGAGGAGTTGAGTTATTTGGTGACTGAAAATCAGGGGGATAATAATCTCATAGTCCATCTGTCACGACAGAGTTTGCTCCATCATTGACTGTGATAACATGTGAATATGATGGATGGCACTGCTTTGTAGTCTGGAACATTTATCATTTATCAATGCTGACTAAGGGGGGCTTTAAATATCTTTTTTTTTTACTATGCAACACCTAGCTCATATTTCATCATTTCAAAGCACTTAACCAAAAGTCCTAGAACACAGCAAAGCAAAAATTTCCCTTCCATAAGTTTTATACTGCCTATGTGCTTGTGCTTGATAATGCATAATAAGTGCCTAATCATGTCACTGAATGGAAAATGAAGATTCTGTTTTTAGCAAAACAAATTCTATATCAGTCCACTTCAGCAATAACAATTCCTGCTTTTCAAACTTCAGTAAAGGAGAGTGTTTGTAGTTCAGGGTTGAAATGTGCTCTCTGAGCTTGATTGTTTTCTTGCAGATATTTTACGGCCCAAACTAGGTGACATCATCAGTGCTACTGGTGGAAGTGGGCAATTTTTTTTCATTTACTTCATTTCTCAAGTGTTTGGTGCCCATATGTAGTATGAATAAAGGAGAATACTTAATGCTTTTTGAGCTTGATTGTTTTCTTGCAGACATTCATTTTCCAGACTTGGTAACATCATCAGTCCAGCAGTCTACTTAGTTTGTGTAATGAAACATCTACAAGAAAACAATCAAGCTCAGAGAGTACCAAAGACCAATCACTTCAGAATTTTGTTTATAATTTGAAAGAGATTGTAAACTCTACAAACTTTAGTTCTCTTGGTTTCCAAGTAATGTTCTAAGTTGAATTCAGTTCTATGAGCCCTTTTGTCTGTAGAAAATTCATAGAATGAGTTTTTTTTCACTCAGAGAGCATGCTCAGAGCTTTGAGAAGTATGTTATATTATAATGAGCAAAACTAAGTCCATAGTATGCATAGTAGAATACATGGGCGTGAAATATGACTTCTACAAAACACATGAAGTTGGAAGCTATGTCATATTTATCCATTTGTACCTTTATATAACCCAGGACATTTTACTTTACTTTTATATATTTATTTTTATGGCCTTACATACTTAGAAAGTAATATAGAATCTGTCAGGACAATACAATGACTACACTTTTGCTAAGATATATTTGATATCTGGATGGGTAGTTTGCTAGTTGTCTTCATTTAAAATAATTTGCTTAATTTAACTCAGTTTAAAATGCTATTATTTACCTAAAATGTGTTGCCTCAGATATTCACATATATTTGTACAGACCAATATAATTCTATTGAAATCATTTTTCTTTTTTATTTATTTTCTATAAAATAGAAAAACTGTAAAATAGCTGCTATTGTTTTTAAGTGGAAAAATGAATGCCGGCATCTACAAAAAAAATACAGAAAGAATTATTATAGTATTAAATTTCCCCTTCAAAAATGGCACATTGATGATTATTAAAGAATCATAAAACACCTTGATTCTTTTAGTTATTATCATGCAAGTTTCTCTTCCTTTCAGTTCTGTGCTTTATCTTGTAATTTTTCCTTTCCTTCCTGAATGTCAAAATATTGATATTCTTTCAGAAACTTTCTTTTTTAACACAGAATATTTTCTGGAGAGAATCAAAGAGAATGAATGACTAGAAAGATATTTCAAATATGCATACTATGATACAGAGAAGGTTCTGTTGATTTCTTTTTAAAAAGTAGAATGCATTTTTCTTTTTCTTCATATTAATCAAACTGAAGTTCTTTTACCAGGAAAAACTCAGGTACCCTGTTAGGACATTTTATGGAAAGATTCCTGCCTTAGTAGGGCAGGTTTAAATCTCCTGGGTGTTAAGTAGGAGAATAGATAAATAGAGGGGATGGCAAAATGCAATTGCATTGATATGGTACTGAGGGTGCATAGGGGATCCAAACTCTTTGAGGAATAAGCAACAAAAGTAAGTTGGGACACTTGATCAAGCAGCATTTGCCAGGGTTGTGCGTCAGTTGTTCTGGGCTTTCTGATTCAAGAACCTCCTGGTCCCAGATTGTCAAAGACTCATCCGTTCTAGGCTAATAAAACCACCTGGTCTGTCAAACTAGAAGTAATGCAAATGCAGTTCATCCTGGACAATGCTAGCATTTATATAATGGCAAGGTGTTTAGTATTATATTGCCCTGCTCTAAAAAATAAATAAATAGCATTTTAAAGTGAGGAAATCCTGGCTGAATTCTTGGAGAAATATAGAAATAGGCAGAGGAAGAGAAAATAAGGTTGTTCCTAATATATTGGGAATTTATCACCCATTCGCCTTTCTTTTTTTTCTTTTGAAACAGATAAGGGATAATTATCTTCCTTTCTTCATGGAAGATATAAAAAAGGCCTCCGTGGTCCTGAAAGGATGCAGTATTCCCCCGAAAAATAGAAAGACTCTCTGGAGAACTGGTGGAGAGAGAATAGAGGTAGTACTTTCAAGGGACTGTTTGTCAGCCATTGGGTTTTAATCATTGCTTTGCTGGTCAATAATCTGATTTGTACTTTGAAATGGAATATGCGCATGACAATGCAGGGTTTCTGCTTTGGCTGAGGAGAGTAGAAGCCATGGGATACTGCATGTGTGAAAGGACCACACATTTTGGCAGGTGTGGTGTGACTGTGATTAGATATGAATGCTGGAAAAGAGAGATGGGACAACCAGCATTTGCTTTCCTTGGAACGTGCACAGATTGAGGGAACTCTTGTCAGGACGAACTGCAGGCAACATTGCATGATGCCTCATGCCCTGTTCTACCATTGAGGCTGCATACTTACAGACTAGGTGCTGTTTTGGCCAGTGTAGGAAAGCAGAAGGATGGTTCATGAAGTTCATCTTCAGGCACAGATACAGCATATTGTTAGATGCTGGAAGCCCAGGTTGTGACACTTATTATAATTATACTGGTTTCCACTAAATGTCCATATTAAACTAGAAGTAATAGTAGTTCTGGGATACCTGCAGGGCAACCTTGTTCATACCACATAATGACCCAACTTTGTATTCACATATGAGACCAATTAAGACGTTGTTCTTTGCTTGTAGTACCCAGTTGTTGTGACTTGTTGTGATGAAAAAAAATCTTATATTTAGTTGGATTTTTTTCCTGGGGGGGACGAGAGGGAGAGGGAGGGAGGGAGAAAGAAAAAAAAAGAAAAAAAGAGAAGTACACCAGTTTGGTGTAGTGGTTAGGCTAGAAACCAGAAGACTGTGAGTTCTAGTCTTGCCTTATACATGAAAGTCGACTGAGGACTTTGGGCCAGTCACTATCCCTCAACCCAACAAACCTCACAGAGTGCTTGTTGTTGTTGTGGGAAAAGTAGAAGGAAAGAAGATTGGGTATGTTTCTTGCCTTCAGTTTACACACACACACACACACACACACACACACACACACACACACACACACACAAATTCTGTATATGCTGCTGCTGCTGCTGAAAATATTTACTAATCTACCAATGCTCTACCAAATGATTACAGAGCATTTATTAATAAACAGAATCAGTATTAAGAGAGTTGAGCAAATGACTCTGATGTTCTGGAAGTGTTAATTCTGTTCTTTATTTTTTAACAGCAACATCAAGCTGTTGCTTGATAACATAACTGTTTTCTTTCTAGTATCTAATATCTAGTATCTAATATCTAATATGCCCAATGCAATATTAGCTCACCAAACAATAGAGAGAAGAGCAATCAGCACTGTTTTGCTGTGCAATATGTGAGGTTTAACAAATATATCCTGTGAACAAAACCAAAAACTGATAATTCAAGTCTGTGATGATGTGACATGCAAACATAATGGCATGTTCAGGTTTGAGAAGTACCCCAAAGGCATAAGAAAACCCTACTGTGTTTTTGCATGAAAGTAGTATATAACAGTCAGTTACAAAAAGGGAGAAAATATAATGTAGCCATATGATTGTTGAGTTTTTGCCCCCTGGTATGAAGTAACCCTGGTTGATATCAACCTATATATTGATTATTGTTTTAGTTCTGCAGTTTTACCATATATGTTTTCAGCACTCAAGTTTTATGTTTTTCAAGGAAGAAACACTGTCATCTCTTTTTCTTCATAGCCTTTTTTAAAAAAAAATATCCCATGGAGGTTTAGCTCAAATTCCTAGGCAAAATAATAGCACTATTTCTGTCATCTAGTATTCCTTTTTTGAAATACTTGTCTTTGAAATCCTCTTGCATAAAATTCATGCTTGCATTTCTCAAGGGTGCCTCTGCAAATTCAGATCTCTAGGACTAGGATGTTGATTGTGCTACTGGTTATTTTTTTTCCACCAAATTAGTCGGAAGTTTTAATAGAAAGTCCTTTCCAAGTCCTGAACTTTAGTATTTCTGAAATGCAAGTCATTTAGGAAAGGTTAATTATTAACTGTTGCTTGGCAGTGATTTCTGAAATTTCAGTTTTAATCCTGTCATAATCACAATAATATCCTACACTTGGTTGAACTGAATCGATTGTCGGAAGCTGCACTTATAATTTGGCAAAGTGCATGCATAATCAGAGGTCAAGAAAGCACTGGAAATGAAACATATGTGAACAGTTTAAAAAAGCTGAATGTTGTCCTTTTTCTTTGGCAGGAAAGAACACGCTTTGAGAATTTAGGCCCACAGCTATCAGGGAAACCCAGTGAAGATGGAAAGCTAGGTCCAGGAGTCATTGATCTTACAAGGCCAGAAGATGCAGAAGGTGAGTTATTGAAATAAATGGATTGAACTGATGAGCACTATTTTCTTTCATCACTTTAAGGTCAAATATCTTAAATAATACTGCAGCTAATCCTGTCTGTCTACATTTGAAGCATAGATTCCTGTGTCGTGTGCAAGCATAAAGTCTGATTTTAAAATAGTACCACACAATATGCACTTTCTGGTTTGTTACTAGGAAGCTACTACAACTGTTCTTACCAAGATATCCTAGGTTCAATTCATCTGTTACTTGTTATGATCCATATCAAATTAAAATAGCTATTGAGTATAATCAGATTTTATATGCAAATAACATTCATGTCTATGAGTTCCTTTTTTTTCTTATTGTGCTCTAGATATAGTGGATGAACATGTACTGTGAGAAAGTAATTTTATTTAAGATATGGGGAATATAGTCATCTGTCACCTCCATATGTGTTGGGAGATTGTCTTCATCTGCTGTTCTATATGTGAATAAATGTAAAGAAATAATATTATTGAGCTGAATTATATAGGCAGAGACCACAAAAGATCACTTTCCTCTGGAAGTCAACATTTCATAGAAGATTGGAAGGGTCCTTTCAGATAATTGAATCCAACTGCTAACTTTGGGCAGAAGTCCAAATTGAAGCATCCCAGACAAACCCCAATTTTCACTTCAGTACATTTGCTAAAAGGAACGAATGACTTTTCTGTATAACTGGTTCAAGTGCTACAATGCTCTTACTTTAGGGCATAGGATTCATTGGTAAGTATTAGTGAGGTCATCTGAATGGATATTAGTGCACTTTTTAACATACATTTTAATTAGAGTAATGACGAAAGTATGAAGTGAATTATTCAATCCATTAATTGACTGCAAAATTAATTACAATGAAGTTTTAATCTTCAGATGAAATATAAGAATGTTGATAACTAATTGATTAGATGTACATAACTTTTTTGTGAAAATGTTACTTTCACTGGTTGATAGCTCCGGTTCTGTTTATATCAGTGGAAACCTTCCATTGATTTCAGTAATTAAAGACTCTGCACCATAGTGTATATTTAAATTAGTTATTTGATTGATCAGTTAAAGACATTGCCATTAATCAACTAAAAGCCTTTAATTGGTTGACAGGTCTATTGGAAATACTGTTTATAAATGACCATGTCAATCATATTTTAGGATGAATTTCTATGTCAATAGAAGTACTTAATTTTGATTTCTTAAATTCTTACTGTTATTGAAGTTTACAGAATAATAAAATAACAATATACAGAACAATACAGAAATACTCTCACCTCATCCTTTTATTTTGTTTTGACATGGCAAAATATTATTGAGGAGGAAAATTTTTACATTTATCAGTTCTTGCTGATAAAGTGAAACAAATTGGGGTTTCTCTTGATTTATTATTTTCTTTTCTTTCACCCTTCACTTATGATGAATGAAAAATTAGGAAGATTATGCTCTGGGCATTACTATTGAACATATGGACATTCCGTTTCATTGGAGAACATTCTTTAAAGTATTTCTACTTCAAATGCAGCAGAAGCAGCTGTGTAAAAGTATAGTTCAATTGCTATGGGTCAGCTTCTTTCTGGAGACAGGCAGAAACCATAATATTATTCATTTTGGCAAGTCTTGAATCAACACAACATCTTATCTAGAAATTTAAATAGTATGCATATTCCAACCCCCTGCTTAGGCAGGAAACCCTACACCTCTTCAGACAAATGTTTATCCAACATCATCTTAAAACCTTCCAGTGTTGCAGCATTCACAACTTCTGGAGACAAGTAGTTCCACTGATTAATTGTCCTAATTGTCAGGAAAATTCTCCTTAGTTCTAGATTGCTTGTGTCCTTGATTGGTTTCCACCCATTGCGTCTTGTCCTTCCCCTCAGATGCTTTGGAGAATAGCTTGACTCTCTCTTCTTTGTGGCAGCCCCTGAGATATTGGAACACTGCTATCATGTCTCCCCTAGTCTTCCTTTTCATCAAATTAGACATACTCAGTTCCTGCAACCGTTCTTTATACATTTCAGCCTCCATTCCCCTAATCAACTTTGTTGATCTTCTCTGCACTCTTTCTAGAGTCTTTACATTGTGGCAACCAAAACGGGATGCAGTATTCCAAGTGTGGCCTTACCAAGGCATTATAAAGTGGTATTAAGACTTCACGTGATCTTGCATCTTGCTTCTGGTTTTTCTGTACAATCTGCTATTCACCTTTGAAGAGGGGAAGCCAAATATTTTTCCTTGCTGGCTTCTCATTTGTACCATTTGTCCCACACTGTAATCTAATAACAATTATGGGGAGTGTGTGCTGACTTTTATTGTACAGATTGTGAGACCAAGTTCTTTTTAAAAGAAGGTACTTCCAATTTCATATATGTACTAGGAGATAAATCTATATTCTTTTCATGAATTTTATTTTTGTGGCAATAAAATGCTTTTATTGGCAGGACAGCTGAACCAATTTAGAAGCTCTTTTCCAGTTGCCATGCACTCTTCACTATTCCCATCAGACTCTGCTGATGTACTCAGAGCATTATTTAGTTTTTTTCAGGTCTGTTGCCCAGCAGGAAGAAAAAAATACTTTATTTTCCATTTGAAAATTTTACTTACTTCAAGTCCCCTATATATCAAAACTTTACAATGAGAAATGAAAAAGAAATGGCACATGGTCAGATGGCCAGAAAGCTGGTATCATTTAACATTAGTTCATTGTGAGGAATGGGAAAAGAACCAGTTCAAGTTAGTTCCATTTCCTGCTCAGATTATGAGTAAACTTGAATTTGTAGGCAGAACAATGAAAAGTGTCATACTCAAGTAACAAAAGGCACAGCTGCGGTCAGAATGTGAACAGCCTTCAACTTGTAAAAGAAAAAAAGAAAAGAATTTCCCCTTGAAAAAGCAAAATACGTTTCTGAAAATCTATGAGGGGGGAAAAAGGGAAAAGAGAGGGGGAAAGTGTGTGAAACAATCTCTGAGTTCTATGCAAACCAATCAATTGTGGCAGCCCACCAGAAAAAAGCCAAAATTGTGAGGTAAATTGTTTAACACCCTCCTATGATGACTTGTAAGCAGCGGAAAGTACATGGATGACAAAGCAAACCCCACCCCTCCACTTCTGTGACAGTGTTTTATAAAATACAGAAGAAAGAATGTCTCTTGCAGCCAGTATCTGTCACAGATAAATATTTAGGAGAGTTGCTATGACAGTTAGGAGAGCAAACAAGGGAGCAAGGGAGAAAAGGTATCACGAGACAGAAAAAGACAAAGACATTTTTCTAGAAAGAATGCTGACAAACCAGCCCATGGTGACTTGGTCCTTTGTTCTCCATACACTCTTCTCCTGTCCTATCATAAAGGATTCACAATGTCAGTCCAACTACCAACATTATTTTAAAGTATTTGATATAAAAGAATATTATTGAAGAACGTACCCAGGAACTATTTCCTTTTGAGCTCTACAGCACTTCAAATGAGTGACAATTTGGGGAAAGCAACAATTGCCTCCCTGGGACATTGAGGATATTGGCACTGGACATTTCAAAATTTTGGCTTTGCTTCTCCTTTTTTTTTTTGACAACAAAATTGATTCTTGAGCCAAGTTGTAATGCCAAAAGAAACAATACAAGACACAGCTGTATATGGAGAGACAGACTCTAAAGTCTGAGCTTTTCTGAAACAAACATTGTATTTTGGGGGAGGGTGGGTACATCTGTTACAAACAGGTGTACTGGAATATACTTGGATATATTTTGTTATGTGTGTATACATACGAAGCAGCATGTATCATGAATCTTAACAGAGAAGTTAGTTGAAAGATGAACATGTGTTTCCTCTATGGGGATTTTTTTAGAGGGAAAAGTGTTATACAGGTAGTCCTCAACATACGACTACAATTGAGCCCAAAATTCCTATTGCTAAGCAATACAGTGGTTAAATGAGTTTTGCCCCATTTTTCTTGCCACAGTTATTAAGCGAATCACTGCAGTTGATAAATTAGTAACATGGTTAAGTGAATTTGACTTTGCTTGTCAGAAAGTTGCAAAAGATGGTCACATGGTCCAGGGACACCACAACAGTCATAAATACATGCCAGTTGCCAAGCGTCTGAATTTTGATCATGTGACTACTTGGGTGCTGCAATGATTGTTAACTGTGAAAAATGGCCTTAAGTCATTTTTTTCAGTGCCTTTGTTCCTTGAACAGTCACTAAACAAATGGCTGTAAGTTGAAGACTATATATCTTCCTTGTAAGAGAAGTTTTAAAAATTTTCTATTTTTTTTCCAACTGCACTGTAAAACACAGAGTGCAATTGATTAGAATGTGGGAGAGTTTTCCTTCAACAATTGTCATTATAAATTTATATTTTTTCACTCCATGATTTGATTAAAAGCACAAGGGGATCATTAGTGTCATTTCCTCTTCTTGCTGTGCCATACTATAGAGACAGCAACTGTAATAGTATGCATATAAAGTTTTCCTGAGATTAGAAATAATGATTCCTTATAACTGCGATGGCGAACCTATGGCACGCCTGCCAGAGATGGCACGCAGAGCCCTTTCTGCTGGCACATGCGATGTCACCCCAGCTGAGATCTTTGGCATTTCTTTTGTGAGCTTCTATTTCCCTAAAAACAGAAGCTCACAAAAGAAAAAGATCTTACCTCTTGCTGCACTGCTGGTGTTGGGATTCCCTGCCTCTCACAAGCCAGCTGGCCTTTGGGTCACTGCTGCGCATCCACGCATGCAAACATTCATGCATGTCCACACATGTGCATGTTCATGCATGTCTGTGTATGAGCACATTCGCACATGTCTACGTATGCACACATTTACATGCGCATCTTTCAATTTGGGCTTGCAAGTGCTCGCAGTTTGTGCACTCGGTGCCTAAAAGGTTCGCCATCACTGCCCTAAAATCAAAACACAAGGGAACTTGAGAATTATCCAAAAATCAAGTTTGGAAAATAATGCAGGTAGGATAATACAAATCTCTACAGAAATGTCATTCTATAAGGCAAGTGCAATCACCATGAAATATAGGTAGTCCTCCACTTACAATAGTTCATTTAGTGGCCATTCAAAGTTACAACAGCACTGAAAAATGTGACTTATGACCATTTTTCACAGTTACGACCTTTGCAACATTCCCCACGATCAAGTGATTAAAATTCAGATGCTTGGCAATTGATTCATATGTATGAGCCTTGCTGTGTCCCAAAATCATGTGATCATCTTTTGTGACCTTCTGATAAGCAGAGTCAATGAAGAAACCAGATTCACTTAATAACCAGGCTACTAACTTATTAACTGCAGTGATCCATTTAACAACTGCAGCAAGAAGGGTTGTAAAATGGGGCAAAATTCACTTAACAAATATCTCACTTAACAACATAAATTTTGGGCTCAATTGTATTCGTAAGTTGAGGACTACCTGTGCACTTTTTGAATCCCACATACCGTATGACATTGGTTGATGAGACCCAAAGTATACCCACCCTTCCTAACCTCACCAGACAGACACAAATATACAAAGACAAGCCATTACTTAAGTATACAGCTATTAATTATGCAATGAAGATCTTCACAGTAAATAATCAACATAATGCATTGCATCCAATAGACAATTGGTGGCCACTGTAATTCATTAAACAGTGAGGGCACTTGGGCATACTTGGCACATCCACCATTGCCCATGTCACTGCATTCAGGGCCAGTTGCTGTTTGTTGGGAGGGGAGACATTTCAAAATAATCTCTGTGTAGAACTTTACACAAATCCAGTCAGGTGACCATAGGTGTGGTGGAATGTAGTCTGGATTCCCAGGTGGGCAGAGCTGCATGTCAGAAGGCAAAGAAGCAGTGAAGCATAAAAGGTTTGGTTGGAGGAAGAAAGTTAAGACAGATTCTCCCTAACTGTTTTCAGAGTATCTCTATAGTGCTGCAGATAGCTGCTTTAGTTTGATACAAATTGTTTGCTTTAGTTTCTGTCTATAGCTGAGGGACAATAAAGGAAACTACTCAGAAGTAACTCCACATGTCTTTCTTGGTTCTTGAGGCCTGACAATAAGTGACCGTCTGAAGAGTTTCTTAGTACTAGAATGGGTACAACTCATGCACCAAATAAATTCATGCAAAGGCCCTCCCCAGCCAGAACCCATAAAACTTCCATGTGTTGAGCCAAGACTTTGTCAGCATCAATTTGTTGGCCTGAGGTCAAGATATATAATTGGATATCATCAGCGTATTGATGATACCTGACCCCAAATTTGCGGATGACCTAACCTAGCAGTTTCATGTAAATGTTAATCAACAACAGAGAGAGTGTTGAGCCCTGTGGCACCCCACAAGCTGGAACTTATGATAAATATTTATATTTGTCTTTTTTAAGTTAGGGAGAAAATTACTTTCTTTCCAAGTAAGTTAGGAAGATGTTTTTTCTCCTTTCCCCAAAGCCCAAAACACAATAATTCTGTGGAGATGATGCTGACCTCGGTGTGAATGAACCCATTCTCATGAACAAGATGAGAAGGGGAAAGAGCTACCGGTATATTTGACAGTGTGAAACAAATGAAATGCTCAAAAAGGAACTCTAGGATGAGTGGGAAATACATGCTGAAATCTAAAAGGCTAAAATTTCCTTCATTTTGCAAAGCCACGAGCCACATGCATCAACTCACCACAAAGTCATTAGGTCTTTTAAAGCTCAGATGAAAAACATTAACAAATACCACAAAAGGCTTTAGTCTGGCCCCTTTGTTCATTCACATATGGCAGTTTATAACTCCTGCGCCACTTGGGCTGGGTGTTTGTTTAAGCTGCCTCCATCAGAGCAGCCCTGAAAGAACAAAAGACATCTTGAGCGATCCTAAGCAGGAAATGGTCTAATCTAAACATGGCTTGTGACACTATAAGTAGAATAGAAAAGGGAGGGATTGATTAGTCATTAATGCACAATTGACTCCATATGGATACTGCAATAATAAGCTCTTTTTCAGAGCAGTAGCTGCGTTTATTGAATTAGAGGTTTATGTTTCCTCAGAGCTGACCTTAGGGAATTCCCTTTGATTCTTCTTGCTGATGTTTCGGGAGAATGGAGTGTGGCATAGAAAAGAGACCTGTCTACTGTAGCCATGCCGGTTCACAATATCACAATTCAGGGCTGCTTTTTGTGAAAGAAAAAAAAAATACAATTACATGTTTCTTAACTATTCCTTGCCTTGAATATAGATTGCCTATTTTGCATCTGTGAAAAAGGAACATGTTTCTCTTTCAAACCAATGTTAGTTTGTTATGAATGCTGCTGCTGTTATATTTATTATGATAGTCTTACTTATTTTGATAGATCACTGCCCTGCAAATATTCCATAGTTTAGAAATTTTAAATAAATTAATATGGTTTGCCTAAATACTAGTAAAGATTGAAAACATCAGTCATAAACTTGTGACTCTTTATCCAGGAATCCCAACTAATTATTACTTTCTTTAAAAGAATAGGCTAAAGCTGTCTTATTACCAAATCTGATAATGTTTTCCATCCTGGTACAGTTTAGCTGTATGGGATATCTGGCTTCCAGGATTCACTAGCTAAGGACTATGGACACAGAAATGTAATGGATTTAAATAGAAAATATATTATTACATGAGCTTTTGTTGTCATATATGTGTACCAGAACTCTGAAAGAGATACCATATTTTTTGCACTATAAGACGCTCCGGACCATAAGACGCACCTAGCTTTTGGGGAGAAAACAAGGCCTCTGCCTCCCAGCATCCATCGGTATTCATCTGGCTAGCGTCCTTGCAGCAAACAGCCTGGTCAGCTTCAGCATGTTATCGCAGCTTGATTTAGCATGAGCAGCTGATTGGTGGTTGGATTGATTCCCAGAATACTGGCGATCAGCTGTTCCAGGCTGTGGGGATTGCTGCCATCCTGTTTTTGGCCTCCGCGCACTCTATTTTCAGTATTTGCGAGTCCCAGTTTTGGCCCATTCCAGGAGTTTCCAGGGATTGTCAAAACATATTGCCACTTGCCACTGGTGACAGGTAGCAGCAGTGATCGCCAATCACTTCTGCCATCTATTGCCGGTGGTGAGCGGTGATAGGTGGCGGTGGCCATCCCCACTTCCTGGAACAGGCTGAAAAGGGATGTGCAGATGCCAAAAACGGGGCACACAGAGGCCAAAAATGGGGCGTGTGGAGGCCAAAAATGGGGCATGTGGAGGCCAAAAATGGAGAGTGCAGAGGCTGAAAATGGAGTGCATGGAGAATGAAAATAGGGCGCATGGAGGACAAAAATGGAATGCGCAGAGGCCAAAAACAGCAGAAGGGTGGGGGCCAGCAGGTGGGTGGGGCATTGACAACATTTGCTCTATGAGACGCACAAACATTTCCACCCACCCTTTCTTTTAGGTGGGAAGTGTATCTTATAGTGCAAAAAATACAATGTATACGTGTGTATGTATGCACACACATGCACATGCGGGTGCACACCCACATACACATGCATGCACCCACATCCACATCCAATACTTCTGCATACATTTCATATAAATATTACATAAAGATGTATACAGTAAAAGAAGTCATAACCGTTAAGCCATCACAATATTCTTCATTTTGAATATTTAGGTAACTTTTACCTCCTTAAATTGGAAACTATAAATATGGTATCATTATTTCCATGAAAGGAGCAAAGAAATCTAAAACAAGGTGGAACCACAGCTAGCACTGTTCTGTTCTTTTGAACTAAATCTTAATACTTTTCTAGTAGTTTCTGAACTTCAAAAAGCTATGCTTTTGTGATTGAATTACAAATAGTACACTGCCATATAGTCTGTTTGTCATAAAAGGCAAACACGTAGTTTGCAAATTTTGTCTTTAACAAATGCATTTTCAACATATTGTTTCGAATTTAATTTTAGAGACTCAACTATGAGTCTCCAAGTAGTTTGGATGCCATAAAAGCTGTTGTTTGCTACTGGAACACACACACACACGCACACGTGTGCACACCCACCCACCCACACACACACCATATTTTTGAGCCTGAACTAAACTTTTTTCTTTCTTTAACATCAATGTTTCTTCTGATAATTGTTCCCCATTTCTATCTCACTGTTATATTACATACTTTTCTAATGTAGTTTTTGCACACTTTCCCCAACTAAACCCATTTTGATTTTTTTTCTTGATATCATACATACATTTTGTGTTGCAAAGTATATTACAAAAATCTGAGGAGTATTTCAGTGAACAAGTAGAGTCTCCTTCATATATAAATCTCAGCTAGTATAAACTGAGGTAGACTCTAGACCGGATTAACATATATCTCAAAGTTTTCAAAGTTGTTGAAATTCCATAAGTGTAATTTAAAGAATTTTTGGCTGATGCTTAAATGCTGTAGCAATTATTTGTAATTTTACAAATAATTTCTTTCTTAAGGGTTATAGAGTAAAGTTTGCAAGGAGCAAATATTGATGCTTTTAACTTTTTAACTAAATCACTGCAGCTTTAGTGAAATAACAATGTATCTATGATATAGTAAATATTATAAACAGAAGCACTCTGTCATTTATAATATGCTGAACATCTTCTTATAGTGGTAAGATGTTTAAGAGTATGGGATATTACATGATGGTTAATTATTTGCAGAAGCTCATTTAACACACATTCTTTTGTAGCAGCCCTTAGGCCGAAGCACAAATATTCACTTAGAAATCAAGTAGAGAAGTTCAAGGTTTTACTGGCTTTATTTCCAAATCTTTCAAGTGTAGGCTTGCTCAAGACAGGCAGAGATAGAAGTTGCACGATTTTCTTGGTCTGTTTGTAATTTATAACTCTGATTAAGAATTGTTTCTTAACAAATGAAATAAAATAAATGCCAAGGGAGAGTCTTCTCCTTTTGCTTTAGTAAATGTATCTTGGGATATAATCTCTTCAAATAATTTACAGTTTATATTTCAGCAAATATTTCCGACTGTCTGATTACTCAGAAGTGCAGAAATATGTACTGGTCATTTGCTTGTATTAGATCTGCAAGATTAGACCAAGATGATTGTAAGAACCCGATAAACCAATTCAATGGCTTCAATATGTTTTTGATGAGGAACATTTCTAAAGAAATTGAGACATTGCTTTTCCAATCAGATGATGTTTGTGTTTCTCATATGCTGATTCAGGCTGTCTGGTAACTACCACACAATAGCAGGCTGGGGAGGGGGGTGTATCTAGCCATAGGTATATCTTACCAAAAGACTAGCTGTCATTCCAGCAAAATCTATTGCAAAGACAAATCTTCCCCACTGCCAGATGTATAAACAATATTTTTGCCACTGTGACAGCAAAGCCTTTTGGCTCGATACCATTTTAAGAACTAACAAAATAGTCAGTCCCAATTAGTATCTTAGCAACACTTTTTTCAAATTTGCTAAGCTTTCAAGAGATTTAAACATAGTTCTACTATATTGCACTAGTTTAAATAGGTTACTAGGGCATGGGTGACTGAAGATGGGCTATCTCTATTCAGGAAGGATTGTGCTTGTTCTAGAATTCTATGCTTGTGAAAATCCCTGTTCGTCACTATAGATTTCTCAGATTTTCAGGGGTGTCCTCAATCCCATAGAATCCCTGTCTGCAAATGCATTGCATCAGAGAGACTGTGATCTCATCCAAAACAGGATAGATTTGTTCTACTTCATGAACTTGACTGAATTAAGTGTCTTTATATAGACTGTCATCTTATGTTGATTATATACCGTCAACTGGTATCATGTTTTAGTGACTTCCTGAGGAGGAGCTGCCTCTAACCCATCCCTTCAGCTACTTTTCACTGCTATAAATTTGGAGAATTGTTATATTGAATGATTAATTCATTTATAAAATATAGTTGACATATCAGTACTGGTTTTGCTATGTCCTTCCTTAAAATGAAATAAATAACATTCTTCAGTGTGATCTTCTGATTGAAAAAATGTCCAGTTTAGACCATTTCAGTTCCCTGGCATCTTAAGATGTTAATGTGTAATTGATTAATTCCATCTTTCATTATGTTGAACTTTCCCATGCTTATGCTTCTTGTGTTTAATGTTCTCAATATCTTTGCACCTTTAAATTTTCTTGTTTCTGCTCAGCAACACTAGTAACAACATATCTGGAAAACTTTCCTCTAGCAGTGTCAAAAAAAACTATTAGTAAAATGTCCGAAGCTCTTTTTCAGTAGCACATTGAATACCATCCAACCTCAGTGGTCCACCATCATGTACTATATTGTCAGTAACTTTATATTTTCTGTGCACATCATTTTCTTGATGAAATATAAGAGAGGTTTACTGCTGCCTTTTATGGTGCAATATGAAATTAAGTTTTGTTCTTGTCACTAACATGATCATCTACTTCCAATCCCTTCCTAGTTAGCTGCCTGCTTGTTTTAGCTAAACAGCTGAGATGACCCTCTTGCTGGGAGAATATGTTCTTGCCATACATGCCAGGTGTTCTTCATTCTCCCTGGAACACTCCCCCCCACCATGATGAGACAACATTTTGGAACTGAGAGGGGGGATCTCTTATCTGATATTGATCCCCAAATATACATTGACTGAGATTGTTTATTAAACCACTAAAAGTTGGATGATTAAGGAATAAATCTTTATTCTGCATGTTAAAAAAATAGTTGAAGTTTGTCTCCTCTTTAGTGGTGGGTTTCAAAAAATTTTGGAACCTCTTCTGTAGGTGTGGCATGCTTTCCGAGTCCACTGGTGGAACCTCTTCTAACCGGTTCGGTAGATTTGATGAACCGGTTCTACCGAATAGGTGCGAACTGGTAGGAACCCACCTCTGCTACTCTTGCACTCTCTCACACACACACACATACACACACACAGAGATACATTGTATTGCCAAAAGTATTTGCTCACCTGCCTTTACTCGCATATGAACTTACTGTAAGTGACATCCTATTCCTCATCCATAGGGTTCAATATGACGTCGATCCACCCTTTGCAGCTATAACAGCTTCAACTCTTATGGGAAGGCTGTCCACAAGGTTCAGGAGTGTGTTTATGGGAATTTTTGACCATTCTTCCAGAAGTGCATTTGTGAGGTCACACACTGATGTTGGACCAGTTTACGTGGCATACCACTTCGTGGCTGAGTTGCTGTCATTCCCAAACATTTCCATGTTCTTATAATGCAGCTGACAGTGAACTGTGGAATATTTAGGAACGAGGAAATTTCACGACTGGATTTGTTGCACAGGTGGCATCCTATCACAGTTCCATGCTGGAATTCACTGAGCTCCTGAGAGCGACCCATTCTTTCACAAATGTTTTTTAAAACAGTCTGCATGCCTAGGTACTTGATTTTATACCCCTGTGGCCATGGAAGTGATTGGAACACTTGATTCCGATTATTTGGATGGGTGAGCGAATACTTTTGGCAATATAGTGTAGATATGGAAAATTAAGATCTCATCTATTTCTACTGCACACTTAGGAATTTAAAATTGAATGGTATAAATATGTTTGTGCTTTCATATTTGAAATAACAATGAAACCTGATACTAAATACGTGGACGATACTCAACTGTATCTGTCCGCCCCGTGCCAACTCAGTGAAGCAGTAGAAGTGATGTGCCAGTGCCTGGAGGCTGTCAGGGTCTGGAAGGGAGCGAACAAGCTTGCACTCAATCCCGACAAGACTGAGTGGCTATTAATGCTCCCTCCCAAGGATGGTCCAGTTATCCCATCTCTTAGCCTGGGGGTGAAATTATACGCCCCTCAGAGAGGGTTCGCAATTTGGGAGTCCTCCTGGATCTGCAGCTGAAGTTAGAACATCATTTGTCGGCTGTGACCAGGGGGGGCTTTGCCCAGGTTCGCCTGGTGCACCAGTTGCGACCCTATCTGGACCGGGAGGCCCTTCGGATGGTCACTCACGCCCTCACCACTTCAAGACTGGATTACTGTAACGCGCTCTACATGGGGCTGCCCCTGAAGAGTGCTCGAAGACTGCAGTTGGTCCAGAATGCAGCCGCGCAAGCGATAATGGGTGTACCTAGATACACCCATGTTACACCTATCCTCCGTGAGCTGCACTGGCTGCCCATTGGTCTCCGGACACGCTTCAAGGTGCTAGTCGTTACTTTTAAAGCCCTACATGGTTTAGGACCTGGCTACCTGAGAGACCGCCTCCTGCCATTTACCTCCCAAAGACTGATAAGATCACAAAGATTGGGCCTCCTCCGGGTGCCATCGGCCGGTCAATGTCGGCTGGTGACCCCTCAGGGGTGGGCCTTCTCTGTTGCTGCCCCGGCCCTATGGAATGATCTCCCCGTAGAGATCTGGACCCTCACTACTCTTCCGGCCTTCCATAAAGCTACTAAGACCTGGCTGTTCTGGCAGGCCTGGGGCTGTTGATTAGCATCCAGCCCCATTTTAAGTAGTATGTATGTTGTGTAATTTTAAACAACTGTATTTCTATTTTAATTTTTATATATTCCCTTGTTTTGTCTGTAAGCCACCCTGAGTCCCTAGGGAGTGGGCGGCATACAAATGTCAATAAACTTCCAAACTTCCAAACTAAAATCCAGTTACAGTGTTGGCATTAAAGACACGGTATTTGCAGAATTACACATTGAGCTTCTGCTGCAAGACTCCATTTTGGGTCTACTGTTTTCTGTTATATAGCAAGTACATTTCCATCTACTTGGTGTTATGATAGAGGGGATGCAGTAATAGTTATAGCTAGCAAGTGTTGAAAGCCATGACACAGTAGTTAAACTTATGCTACTGTTAAAATAATGCATTTGACATTCACAGCAGACTTGTCTTTTATCTGCATGCTGTGATAAAACTGGTGTCAGTTTTAAAGTAATGGTATTGAGGGCGTCATAAATTACTCTGGTGATCCTTAAGAGAAGACAGTGTCACATATAAGTAAGTGTTTTGCTTCTAGGATAATGTATGTCTTCATCTGGCCCAGCAGTCAACATATTGCCCTGTGTTGATGGATATTGTCAGCCTGAAGCTACACTACATTTCACTGCACAATAAACATGGCTGTCAACATCATATAAAGTGAAATCAATTTATCCTGTATGGTCAGTGCATTTTAAATGAAATTAATGTACTGTAGACATGCTGGCAAAAAGGTAGCATATTAGTTATGCATCCACTGTTCCACAATTTTATCCATAAAAATGAGTTGCTTGTACAGAACAATCAAAATAATTGTGTGCTTAAAGTACAGTTGATGTTTTTTTTACAACAGTTGGCAGGGTTAGGTTTCTGTGTAATTGAAAAAAATAGATTCAAAAGTGAAGACAATATAAAACTTGTCCACACTATAAAATCAAAGGTGCTTTGTGGATTTCCACCAGTTTAGTTTTCAAGATTTCAAAGTGACGAAGATTTGTCATGCATATGGGCAGTGATCTAAAATAATTTTATTTTATTTTTGTCTTGTCATAATTATAGTAAATGACAGTTACGTTTTGTTCCTATGATGTACTTTATGTTTATCACTATTTGCATCACTTTCTTTTTGTGGAAATGCAAAGTACATTCTTTTAAATATATTAGTCTCTCATCCCAATATTTCAGTCAAGTATCACAAACTTGTTACACCCATTGCTCAACAGAAGGATAGAAAGTATCCAAGAAACACAAAAATTGATAGCTGAATTTAATATTAATTTCATTCATCATTCTGGAAAGAGCAAGTGAGAAGGACCTATGAAATTACCCCTAATCCAGATAACATAATAATAATGTTGGCATCCATCTCCTTTCTTCCTGCTCTGGTATTACAGGAAGTAAAGCAATGAATGGGTCTGCAGCTAAACTACAGCAGTATTATTGTTGGCCAACAGGAGGTGCTACTGTGGCTGAAGCTCGAGTCTACAGAGATGCCCGGGGACGAAGCAGCAGTGAGCCGCACATCAAACGACCAATGAATGCTTTCATGGTTTGGGCAAAGGATGAACGCAGGAAAATTCTTCAAGCTTTTCCTGACATGCACAACTCCAACATTAGCAAAATTCTTGGTAAGTACTAATTCAAATGTACAAAGCATCTCAAATGGAACCGGTCCATTTCTGGGGCTAAAAGTGTTGCACAGAATCAGGACCACAAGAGAAAATACCCTTTCTGTACTTAATGCCAAGCAAATATTGGTGGGTTGTAGTGTAACTAATTATTGAAGACATCACTCAGTTATATCTCTAGGGTTTATGATTTAATATATTTTAATATTTTATTTATTTATTTATTAGACTTATATACCGCTTCATAGGGCTTTCAGCCCTCTCTAAGTGGTTTACAATTTTTTTTTTTAGCAAATTGAGTCAGCAACTTGCCCCCACAGTCCGGGTCCTCATTTCACCCACCTCGGAAGGATGAAAGGCTGAGTCGACCTTGAGCCAGTGAGATTTGAACCGCTGACCTGCAGATCACAGTCAGCTAAAGTGGCCTGCAGTACTGCACCTAACCACTGCACCACCTCGGCTCTATTTGTATTGCTTTGTCTTGTTTTATACTCTTGTTCAAAGTAAAATAAAAGTGCTTTTTGACAGTGGACCTATATTGATCCTTTTAGTTCTATGAGGAATCCTGAGATATGTCTTTTTTTTTTTTTTAGGGGATTGTATGATCCCATCAAAAATAAGTGAATTACGCAAACCAGAGGATTCTTCACTAACAAAATTTTGAGATTTGGAATTATTATATTGGACTCAGTATAACTCATGTTTTCTCCTTAGATGAAACAAAGCAATATACCTGGATGTCAGCAGCATTATATTGTACAGAGATCATTAGCAGTATATTATTGTACCCATATATAAGAAATCATAGGAAAATTAGAAACATGAGCTTTCTGCAAGAGAAATTTTTTTACACTGAGACTATGTTTAAATGAAATGGGACATGGTGTCTCAGTGGCTAAGTCGCTGAGCTTGTCGATCAAAAGGTCGGCAGTTTGGCGGTTCAAATCCCTAGTCCACATAACGGGGTAAGCTCTTGTTACTTGTCCCAGCTTCTGCCAACCTAGCAGTTCATGTAAAAATGCAAGTAGAAAAATAGGGACCACCTTTGTGGGGAAGTATCAGTGTTCCATGCACCTTCGGCATTTAGTCATGCCGACCACATGACCACGGAGACGTCTTCGGACAGCACTGACTCTATGGCTTTGAAACACAGATGAACACTGCTCCCTAGGGTCGGGAACGACTAGCACATATGTGCAAGGGGAACCTTTACCTTTACTTTATGTTTAAATGAGCATGAATACAAAGCTTTGGCAGTAATATGATAGTCAAACTGAATGATAATCATTTTTCCTAGCATCTAAACAATAAGATTAAATAAGGTTAAATAGAAATGTTTTGTAAATTCAATACTCAAGTACGTTTTACTTACATTTTTTTTTATCCAGGTGTCCAATGTTAGGCTTTATCTCACAAAAAAAGTAATCTCTTGATTTTTTACAGAATTAAGATTCAAGATTTGTTTGAAACATTACAATGTCTCTAAGGCTGACTGGGAAGGGAAATGGATATTTTCCCACCAAGTCTTTAAATTAAGATTGCAAATGAAGATTGCACATTTTAACTAATGGACAAACGTCTGAATTGAATTTATTTTGCATTATTACACATTTTAACAAAGCTACTTTTCTTACAGGCTTTTTTCTTTCTTTAAGAGATATTCAAAAAGCCCTCTAGAAATAAGAGTAACTCTGTTCTAAAAAATGTGGTGTTTTTCATAGAAGTGCTTATGTTTGTCTACTGTTTTTAGTATGTTGTATGAATAGTCTTTCAGTTTTCTATAAAACGTGTAGTGTTTTAGTTTTGGCAACTATATATGGAGTCCACATTATTTGTGTGCATTCTTTAAAGAAAAAAAAACCTGTTGCAAGTATAGTAAGAGTATTCATTGAAATGTAAACATTCAGTATAAATATTTCAGAAGTGCCAGCAATCATTTTTTAAAGAAGATATAACGTGCCAGGAATTACCTTGCCACCACTAGAGAAAGAAGAAAAGAAAGTGAGAAAGAAAATGTGACAATTTACATATAATATTGGTACACATTTTCCAGGACAATGACAAAAAAATGTTGGAAATATTAAAATATTAAAACTGATTGTTTTATGTTGCTGACTGGATAATATTTATACAATTTTTCCATTTGTTGAAGTATAAAGGCTTTTAATAAAATAATAGCTTTTACCTAGGTTGACCACAGCTGTAATCATTTTTAACTATCTGAAAGTTTTTTTCCTTAAAAAAAATCTCTGCTATTTAAGTAATCCTGTATAAGCAACAAGCTCTATTTCACCCTTTCATGTTAGGTATTATTTTATTAGTGTAGTTTGATTATTTTTTATAGAAATTTAAACTAGTAAAGATATTGCGCGTGTACGCTCCATGGAAATTTTAATTATATACCCTTAATCTAAAGTATAATTTATATATATTCAGTGACCCCTCATTATAAGACAGACAGATAGATAGACAGAGAGGGTCACTGAATCAGTAACAAAGTTAAATCAAAGCCAAGATGATGAGAGGATCATCTCTAAAAGCAATTTGCTTATTCTTAAATTATGACATTTAATATATTTATACTTTCAAAATATGTATTAAGAAGCTGTGGATTGATTTCAAGATCAACCAAGTAATTAAATCAGATATTTTTAGTACAGTGAAGGGCTTAGGTATGTTTACTGAGATTTTTAAAAAGTGATATGCTTTTTTCCACTTATTCTATAAGCCTTCCATTTAAAAAAAGAGTTAAATGTCACTTTAGGTATAAAATATATTTGCAATGTAGAACTGAAGAATAATGTTAGTAGAAAAAAGCCTCAGATCCAATATGATGGGTGGTATTAGTTATGCAGCCTTTAAAAAATTCTTGGTACTATTTCTTAATAAATTAATAATTGAGTAGTATAAATAATAGTAATTTGATCTGTGTCTCAAGGATATACCCAGAATTTCCTGATAGTTAGCATGCAGAAATTTTTATCATATTTAACATAACTTTGGTGAGTTCTTTATTTTATCTACACAGAAATTAAATATTTCATTTCAATTTTTGTAATCTATTTTTTTATGATGCCAGTTTAGTTACTAATTAGAATGTTCTGTTAGTAAGCCACTTTGGTATCTTTAAATGTATGAAGGAATGATCAACAATGTGGATCTTTTTGACTCTTATGAAGACTGCTTTATACAAGGACAAAGGTTCTTAAATATGTCATAAAGTTACTTGAAATGGTTTATATTCACATATTCTGAAACTTAATTATCACAATATGCCATTCACTCCATATTTTCATTCTTATCACTTGCGTCATGTTGAGGTTGAGGTTGAAACTCTGAAGGAGAAGGTTTCATCTATTCTGTAAGTAGAGGTACAGGGTAACCCCTATTACAAGAAGTTTCTGGCTCTTAATATTTTGCCCTGCTGATAAGGACAATGAGGTTTGAGAGGGAGACAGAGCTAATATCCTTAATTTTTCTCTCCCAACTTGCGTGATGTATAAGAAAGGTTGGAAACATTTGAGAACAACATATGAAATTAGTTTGATTTGACTTGGCTGACGTGTTAAAATGAATTATGTATTACGACTGAGTACAAGCTTGCAGAATCTTTGGCCTTTCTGATATTGTTGGACTAACTTCAGTAAGACTGATTCATAACGGTTAATGGTTAATGGTCAGAAATTGTTGGAATTATAAGATAGCCAGATTCCTACCTCCTGTTTAGAGGTTTATTAGCCTCCAAATGAATAGATTCAACAATTCAGTGATATTTATATATATATATATTTCTATGCAGGTTCCCGCTGGAAATCCATGTCCAACCAAGAGAAACAACCTTATTATGAAGAGCAAGCACGATTAAGTAAAATCCACCTAGAAAAATACCCTAATTACAAATATAAACCCAGACCAAAACGCACTTGCATTGTTGATGGCAAAAAACTGCGCATTGGAGAATATAAACAACTAATGAGATCTCGACGACAGGAGATGAGGCAATTTTTTACCGTAGGGTAGGTATTAGGAGTTTTTTCCCTCCTTTTTTCCAGTTAAATAATCTAAATGTATGAATTTCATTTCTTCCCAACAGTTATCCCATTCCTATTTAGGGTTGAGACTTAACCTTAAATTAAGATTAGCCTATGAGTAAACATTTCTCCCCCCAACTCCGTTGTAGTGATATTAACAATTGATGATAATCTGAATCCCCAATGCATTAGCTGGGATTCAATTTTATCTAATTAAAAGTTCCTGAAATCTGCAGATCATCAAATCAAAATATGTAAAATCTGTACATTTCAGAACCATTCACATATAATTACAATTGTTTACAAAAATGTTCACTGAAAAAAACTGCATAATGGAACTAGAAAAAGAAATTTGCACTAAATGAATATGAATCTTTGTAAAGAGAAATCAAAACATTAAAGCAGATATAGGAATGGATTGAATTTGTAGATTACTGTCTGTATTTTAAGCAACAATAATGTTGCTTAACAAATCTCTCTTGGAAAAAATACCGAACAATATGCGTTAATTAAAATAGCTAGAATTAAATTCTGACAGGTTAACTTTTTTTCCACTCACTTGAGAGTTCTTCCACTGGCATATACACAATTGCAAATAATAATACTAAAATGGATTATTTTTATTGTAACAATTGATTCCAGAGCAAATTTTTGGACTCTAAATATTGAATGGAAATCTCTTATCAGATGTCTAGGAAACTAGATCATTGATTTTGACTATTTATGGCTTAGCACACTGCAGGTTAAACTTTTAATTTTTGGAAATATGATTAGGATTAGAATATAATCCTCATTTAAAAGAGTAAGGCAATCTGACAGGGACAGATGGCTCACTTTGCAGCAAGAAAATAAGGCTTATGATACTCAAATATGTGAGTTACATATTCAGTTAAGAATTTGGTTTATCATATCATTATTGAGCAGTTAAAATAAACACGTTGAGAAGTTGGAGATGAGGTGTCCTCATTATCCAGGACCCTGTTTTATTCAGATTCTGGATCAGGGCAGGGGCCCTACCGGTTTTACAAATAAATAAATAATATTGATAAGTAAGTCTGTGTCAATTAAATTGTTCAATATGTTTAAAAATAAAAAGTTTAAATCATACTGCTGCATACTTTGTTAAATTGTTAGGGAGCACTTTTGAAACGTACCTTTGTTTCCTTGTAGGCAACAGCCTCAGATTCCAATTGCCACAGGAACAGGAGTGGTCTATCCTGGTGCTATTACTATGGCAACAACTACGCCATCACCTCAGATGACATCCGATTGCTCCAGCACTTCTGCTAGTCCTGAGCCCAGCACCCCTGTCATTCAGAGCACTTACAGCATGAAGACGGACAGTGGGAGCCTGGTTGGAAATGAAATGATAAATGGGGAAGATGAGATGGAAATGTACGAGGACTTTGAGGATGACCCCAAATCAGACTATAGCAGTGAAAACGAAGCCCACGAGGCTGTCGCTGCCAACTGAGGATGTTTGCTGAATTACTCTGACTTTGTTTTCTTTTCTTTTGAACAAAAAGTTCTTAAAATGAGCCTGCATGCATGTATGGCTCCTACAGTTACATCTGCAGAATGGTCTTAAATGTTTCTTATTGTGTGACACAGATTGTTCCCTAATTTTCATGAACTTTTTAAAACAATTTAGGTGAAGACATTAAGTATCAGACATTGGGACTTGAAAACTGATATGAATCAATTGTTCTCTTACAAGTCTTATCTCTCTTTTTTTGTCTATTCTTTCCTCTTCCTGGATACTGACAAAAAGGTTTAAGTTACTGTTTTAATGGGGGTTTTACATTCTCACTCAGGTATGCTGTGCCAGCCTACAGATTGTGAATGTGTTTTTATTCTGAATTATTTTGAAAAACAAAACAAAAAAACTTACAAATTTCCTATCATGAAACAGAACAAGTCCTAAGCGTGTACATCTATCTGTATTAGCTCATCCTTTTAAAAATAAGGTCTCTAAATTCCTCCCCCCCTCCTTATATATAGCTGACCTTCTGATGTGCCAAACTTTCCTAACTTCTGAATCTTAATATTTAAAAAAAAAGTCTTAAGGGAGACACTGTAAAGTCTTAGACAATCCTTTGGCATCTTAAAAATACTGCTATATCTTAAAAGAAAATCCTACTTTTTCCAGAAAATTGTAAAATACTCAGGAATCTGGAGACAGGATATTGCTTAAAAAGTGAATATGATTGCTACAATGCACTTGTTCAATTGCTTCTGCCTCTTGATGTACCATCAGTGTGAAACATGAGTAAGCACAACAGAGTGATCACCAGCTAAGACAGGCTTGTCTTAGCAACATAAGGCCACCTTCAAGTCATTCTCTGTCCCTTTGCTTTGAATTCTTATATTCAGTCTTAATTACATTTGGTCTTAATGTATTCATTCCAGAATGTCAGGGGGCCATGTAGTAAAAACATATTTTCAAGGGTACTGTTGTAATGGCATTATCATTTGTTTGCCTTTTATTTCTTTTAAAGAGCCTTTCCCCCTTAAAGTGTGTGGTATCTTAAAAATAATGAGGCACTTAATATTGGAAAGGAATAACTCTCTATTTCTCTCTGTGTGTCTCTCTCACACACATGAGGAAATGTGTTTCTACATGTCAGAAACACTTGGAAAAATGTTATTGTTAGTAGAACAGTATCATATACAGGAGAGTGTACAATATTTACCTACTATGCTGTTTCTTTTTAGGATAATTTGTGAGGCTTCCCTATAGTACTGCTGTTTTCTAATTTTGAGTTATTGTATGTTGTCAGACAACACTTCATATATTCCCCACCTACTATGCCCAGCGCTAGGCATAATAAAAGTTGTAGCCTAACACAGTATTGGGTGCAAGGCTTAAAACTACTTCTGTTAAATTCATGTATTAGATTATCTTAACCTTTGTCTAGTGCATAGACAGCCTAGAAATACAACATAGTCTTCCTCTTTCGTGGAGAGTAAAGTGCTGCCACTGTTTAGAAATCTTCCTATTGCTGTTCCAATAATCATCCTTTGATGATATTATAGAAATTTTAAATCTTGCAGATAATCTGTGTTGAATATTAATTCTAGAGGACTGAAAAGGATGCGAAGATCATCCTTGTACTTATAATTTCACTTTACTCATTTAGATGCATATGCTCAGCAGTATTTGAAAATTTTCAAAACTTTGTTATCTGCCATATAAGAAAAAAACAAAATGAAAGAACATAAAGCTAACCCCAAGGTCAGTATTTGTGAATTATGCCAGGTCCTTTAGATCAAAACTGCTGTAGAAATTTAAATTCTTATTTATTTCAGTGCTAATATATAGTTTTATTATACATAATATTGATTTCTAAGGAGCCAAGGGCAAGGTAAAATAAAGCATTCCCAAATTAAACATCCAGCTATTTGCGGATGTCAGTATTTAACACTGAAATTTGAAATTGATGCATTTAATGTATTTCAAAGTATAAAACCTGGTTAGTGACTTATAAGCTCTTTTCAGAGTTTTCACCAACTCCTAAGGTAGAAGGCATTAATAGTCTTTGATTTGAAAATATAAATATGTTCTTCTTTATATCTTACTATCAATAGTTACAACTATTTCTAACTGCTACATATACCAGAAAAGTTGCAGTTTTATATGCCTTCTAAGTAAAACCAGTTTCACATAAACATTTTATGGTATGGCAGGGTAAATTTTTCCATGCCAATCAGATTGTCAGTGTGAATGTTTAATGGTGATTAAGAAAATATATCAGGTATTAATCCAAATGGAGCAGCTGCCTCTCCATTGCCCTTCCAAGTAGTATGTTTTATCCAAACCATTTAATTATAAGAGGGTGAATTGTGTCAAGAGTTCTGCCTTCTACAAACATGCCATTCTTAAGACTGGAGGAAGATTCTTATTAGCTTGCTCAGGGGATAAGAGTGCCAGGTTTTTCAATAGCATTTTAGCACTTTGTAGGATGGCAAAGATGATAAACCACCAAGTAATAAATCTATGAAATATGACCTAGGTTCTTCTACACTTAAACGATTGCAATCATATCTTTGTGCCTAGAGCTTCCATTACCGAGAATGGCAGATGAGGCACCCTCTTTCTGTTTGCAATGGGAAGTTTACATAGAGAGACTTGGTCTTTTGATAGAGGCCATTGTATCTTTTTGCTTAGTTCTTTTCAGAGGGTTTTAGACTTCAATAATTAGCAACATTAACGGAATGTCAAACCAGATTATCATCATGCTGTCACAAATCTTGTAGTTTTAGCAGAAAAAGAAAAATATAACCTAGCAGTTTCCAGTAATTATTTCGAGAAGTGGAGGCAGTTCTGCAATTTTACAATAGGAGTGTTTAATCCATGCAGCAAGCCGGCTGATTATTTGTGCGTGTGTGTGTGCGTGTGCGTGTGGATGCATACACACACAGTCATTGGCAGCCATTCTACAATCTAGAATAGAATCATTTATCTTTTCTATTTATTTGAATGAATGCTTCTCTCATATCCCACAGTTATGACAGTAAAACTGGTCTAGCCAAGATGTAAAGGCACTTGTTATCATTAGCTGGTGAGAGTCCTCTTTATCTAGTTAAGGTACTGAAATAAAATCCTTTGTTGTCTCTGAGATTACTTAAGAATTTGAACTGATCTAATAGATGTAGCTTGGATGGGAGATAACCCATTATTTCCTAAAGAATGACTATTTATTAATTTCCTACAAGTTTCTCCTGTTATAAATCTCTCTCCATTCTACATGTCTGGGGTTGTGGGTTTTTTTCTTTTCTTTTCCATAGCCAGAATGCTGTATTGCTAGCATTGTATGTTTTGTAATTATTTTTGCACAAGGGCAAACATTTAGTTTTGTGAGTTATTTTCTTTTTATAATTCTATGACCATGCCAAAATAATATTCTGCAGGCTGGCAGAGAACAAAGGACTGTTCTTTAGGGCTGAAACTTGATTTTACTCATACTACAAAAACACACACTCACAGATGTTGTTTCGTAAGTGTAATAAGCACTGGATATAAATGGTATTTTTTATCACTTCTAACTAATGTGAAACTGTTGTACAAAAAAAAAAAAACGACATGAACAAAAGTCATCTGTTTCGACTCGTGTGGGCCTGCCTCACAGTTGCCGGATTTGAGTCATTTTTTTTATGTCTTGTTATTTCATTTATTTATGCAAGATTCTTATATGTATGAATACTTTGTTTGAGCTCCAGTCCTCCATCTGTGTTGATGATCTGTAACTTAAATCTGTGTTCTTGACATTGATTGGCTCTTCACGAATCAGCAGATGGTAGAATATGACTTATTGGACAGGTTTTGAATTTAAAATCTGCAGAATCAGTTTATGACATTTATTAGCCGACGCTGGCTCTAAAGTATCAATAGAAATCAAGGAAGGACAATCATTGGGAAGCAAAAATACCTTTTTTTTCTTTTTTAAAAAATTCATCATTGGAGCTCAAAACAAGGTTCTTTAGTAGTCACCATCTCATTTAAGATTTTTTTTTTAAAAAAAATTGTAAATATAACATAGGAGATAGAATTTTATTTTTTGTTCATGGATACTTAGCTATATATAAGTTATGTATTTACTTTTGTTCTGTATCAGTGTACATTGGTCCATATTAAATGCTGACAAATTCACTGTACCTCATGTAGATTTTACGCCTGCAGTGTGGCAGCAGTATTGTGGACCTGTAGCTAAGCTGGCGAGTTGCCTCCCTTGTGCCCTCCTTCAATCTGAATCCCATATAATAAACACAAAATACTTCAAACATTGCACCTGCTTATAAAATAACAATCTCATATTTACTCTGTAGTAGTGGCATTATAGTTTGGGAGAACAGTAAAACATTTGTCCAAGAATTATAGCATAGCCAGTTGCTTCTTAGTATTTCTTCATTAGCAAATAAGTGCATAGGACATGAAGTACAAACCATATCTTTTGGGCATTCTAGCAATCTGTGAGTCTAGTTCAGGTGACAAAAGTGATGATTTCTTATATCCTTGTTTAGCTCTGCAGAACAAGGTAAACTTTAGGTCTCATTTATTTCAATTAAAGTAAAGTATTTTGATCAGGTATGTGATCTCACAATTCTTTGACATCTTTGTCAAGATAGTCTGAGTAGGATTCAATTAAGCATTGCCTCCCCCTCCAATTTAATGGAGGTTATATTTAAACCAACTTTAAAAACAGATTGTAAAGGAGACAATTTTCATGTAATTTGCTTCAAGCAAACCTGATAGCCATTCTTGGTTTTTTTTTGTTTTGAAAGCAACCAATATGTCTTAGAAAAGTTGTCAATAGGAAGGCAAATAAATAAGAAAGCAAATAAATAATCAAGTGTGTTTGAGGAGTTAGCCATTAATCCAGCCTTTTAAAGTAAGTAGTACCAGTTGTTAATATAACATAGATTTTTTTTTAAAAAAAATCTGTGTTTGGTGTGAAACAGTATTGGCTTGTCAAAATAGAACTGTAGCATTTATAATTCATTAAACTATAAAAGGGCAGTAATAATTTTCTATTGTCCAAGATAATGCTTATTTAAAATGAATGTGATGCCATGCACTTAGATTGTTAGAGTAACTGTACTTTGCAAACACAAAATTTAATATTTAACTTTCAAGGAAAGACTTCCGACATCTCTTGTTGACAATTGAAGAATATTGTTTAAAAGATATAATAAGAACATTCAACTTGACATGAATAAAATAACTGAAACACATTTTCACAGGATTTATAAAAAGGACAGAAAGCATCTGCAATGGAAATGCCTATTTCTTAGAATACACAGTATGAGATGCAGGCTTATATGAAGGCATTTAATCCACCACCCCAACAATGTAGGTAGCAGGTTGCTAGGGAAAGCTTTAGGCAATGCTGTTGGAATTTTTAAAAACTGAAAGTCTAGGCTTTAGGAGTTGAAACATGTACATTATGGCTCTGCATGCTTTAAAACTAAGAACTTGTTTGGACCCCCGTAATCCTGGCCTTCTCTGTTCATGAAAGCAGCTCGTTGTTGTTGTTGTTGTTAATACTTCCATTTCACCTGAAAAAAAAGATGTTGCTGATTTAAAGTTAATGCATCTCGTACAGCGTTGTTGTTTTTTTCCAGGCTTACATGGAAGCTTGGAAAAAATTGAGTTCTGAGGTGCTGTATTTGGCAAAGTCCAGGGACTTTTTCAGATTCATTTTCCAAGTGTCCATAGGCAAGCCTGGTGCACATGTAGTGCATTTGCTTTGCCGTTCAGTCTTCAATCTTCTGTTATATAATGTATGATGGTATGCCAATCGTTTGGGAGAAAGCCCTGGATCACTTGCTGATCCCCATAGTCATCAAGAGGCAGTATGAGAAGGAAGGGTGAGATTATGATGGGACAAAACTTACACTCTGGTGTTCACTCTGTATGAATGAGTGTGATTGTTATTTACAAGGACGGCAGTAACTTGAAAAAAAAAAGATTGTTTGAATAATTGTGTAAATGAAACAAATGATTTTGTAAATGCAAGCATCACTTGATTCATTGTTAAAGCCTGCTCTTATTGTTTCTCCTGCTGCTTTTCATCTTATTGATTGTTAGTTTCTACTTTTCCCCAGTAAAAAAATGCCAATGATCCAGTAGAAAAGAAAAAAATTCAAGGCCAAGCTCATGGTATATTTCAGAGTAGGTAGATGAAGTGTAGGCAGTATGAATTTTCAGCAGCGTATACTTTGAAGCAACGAAGCCATTCTATTCAAGTCCAAAACATTTTTTAAATTGAAGCTTCCGCAAAACCTTATACATAACAGTATGTATATCTGGATAGGATTGTCAGTGCCAACAACTGCTCAAAAATGCAGCTGGTAGAATGTATTAGAGTATTTCATATTTTCAATTGAGCAAAATAGTCTCTCAGAACTTCTTGACGTTGCATGCATGTTTAAAGATTGAAGTTGGCACTTAAGCATGACCTTTAAAAAATTAACATGTGACCTCAATTGATGTTTTTAAAAACATAAAGGCACTTACATCCTCTTGTTTCTCAAAATCATTTTACTTTGCTTTCTTTTCTCTGTTCTCCACCATTACCTTTTACTACTTTGTTCTCTGAATGGTTGATATATTATGAATGGTTGATGTATTGTGATCCCATATTAGAAAGGAAAAAATATACAGATTTTTTTTTTAAAAAACAGCTAGATTTCCTTGTCATTAGATTTTATCCCCCTCCCCTTTTTAATAATATCCCAAATTAATTTTTGGAAGCTGATGGAAAGTATTCAGAGGGAGCTCACTGGTGTAAAAAGAAGGGTGGCTTTAGCATGATTGTAAGAAAACTCTACCCCATTGGTTTTTTATGATATTATGAAAGCTCTAAAGAAGTTCAGTGATCCACTTGCTTTATAACTTCTGCTTTCTTAGGAAACCCCAAGTGAGATCCTTGGTGCTCTCAAAAGTTTGGGGAATGTGCAAACTATTTAACTGTTTGTGTACTGCACATTGCAGTACTGCTAGTCCGCATTCTCCGTTTGTCTTCCTGTCATTTGTGTTTTGCTTTCTCAAAAGCACAGTCCCCCCCTCCCATCCTCCTGTAGCAAATGTTAGAATGTTTAAATATTTCTATCCATTATTGTATTTGCCATGTACAAATGTTTTATTACCCTAAGATGAGCTTATAAGCTGTTACTTACTGTAACCCATTTTCTTTCCTGACATTGTGATGTATATTGTGAAATTGTATTCTATGTTAATTTAATCAGCACAATTCACTGACATGCTGGACTGACAATGCTAGCTGCTGTTTCAAAGTGTAAAGTTTTGTGTAGAGCTGTTGGGGGGACCTCAGAGGTTTCCCGTGTCAAGGTACTATGCTTTGGTTCTCTTGGGGGTGGTTCTTTCAAAGCTCTTCTTACACCCCATAAGTCCATTTTTAAACTGGTAGATTTTCTTGTACAAATTCTTTACAAAGTGCAGGTACCTACCTGAGCCCAGGGCTGGTAATGATTTGGGCATGTAAAGGAAAAAAAAACCCTAGTGTCTATTGCTGCTTTGAATATGTTTTAAAAGTCTGAAAATGTAAATAGTTTATCAAAAAAGGAAAAAAATCTTGTACAGTCCAGTGTAAAGTTTTTAAATGAACTGAAAAGGTTGCCATCGCATCTCTCACACACTCTCCTCTTGAAGCAGTTTGAAAAGACAACCAAGCTTGCTAAGGATTTTGATTTTTTTTTTTAAAAAAATAAAGATATCTGTACTCTTAATTTAAGAGGGAAAAAAATCATTCTTAGCTTTACTTCATAGCATAAACAGACTTATTGGATTTTGTTGTGCAGTATTGACGTGAGGTAAATTAAATATTAAATAATTTTTCAGTGGTACTTTTAAGAGTTTTCTCTGCTCTGCCTCCGAAATGAATATAAAAGACAAAATGGAAAGACGCTTTCTTTATATCATATATTCTGGTGTATGCTGGCACCTTACTTACATCTTTGTGAGGATATTTGTTTCTTCCTCTTCTTTCTCTTCCTCCTCATATTCCTCCTCCTCTTCTTTTCCCCCTCCTTCCCCTCCTTCCTCTTCCCCTTTTTGCACAAGGTGCTTTCCTGATATGTTTAACATGTCATCATTGGGTGATGCCATATACGCCATGATAAAGGGGGTCTGAACCCTCAGGGGAGTGTCTATACGACTGCCTATTTATGCTCATTTACCTCAAGACTGTCCTCTCTGCCCTTAATCTATTCACCATCACTCCATATTTTGTACTGCTGTTGACACTTACAGATTAAAGATAAATTTTGTTTTATGATCTGCGTCTGGCTTTTTCTGTGCAGCCTATTCTTTCCTTTTGGCAGGTAGCATCCCAAGGAGAAAGATCTGCAGTTGGCCCATGCCTTCTGCTCAGGATCATGTCCTCCCTCCCTCCCTCCCTCTTTCTGTCAACTTATTGAGCATGCCTTCCTGTCACATAAGTGGCTTGGATTTTCTGAGCTGAGGTGGCGCAGTGGTTAAATGCAGCACTGCAGGCTACTTCAGCTGACTGCAGTTCGGCTGTTCAAATCTCACCGGCTCAGGGTTGACTCAGCCTTCCATCCTTCCGAGGTGGGTAAAATGAAGATTGTTTTGGGGGGCAATATGCTGTCTCTGTAAACCGCTTAGAGAGGGCTGAAAGCCCTATGAAGCGGTATATAAGTCTAACTGCTATTGCTATTGCTATTCTGGCTTTGGTTTGGAAACATTTGGTGTTCCTTTCCTTGATAACCCCAAGCCTCTTTATTTATTAGAGGGGTGATGTATTAGCAGGGAATTATTATGAGGCAAGATTTTTTGTAATACCAATGGAAAAGAATAAAAATTGTCTCTTAACTACTAATCTTTATATTAATTTCTGTTCTAAAGTAATTAGACAATCCAGAGCTTGTCAGTAGGGTAATACCGTATCACTTCTGGTCAAAAGATTATTCCCCCCCACCCTTTTTTAAAAAAAAATTTTTTTTTTGAAAGAGCTGTTCTGACTACATTCATCAGGGAACTGGAAACTATAGTTTTAGAAAAATAGATCATTGGTATGAATTATTTTATGGAGTTCAGTATCAAATGGAGAGATTTCTTAGCTTCCTAAGATGATGCAACACACCTACTTTAAAAAAGATGAAAGGCAAACAAGTACCTTCCGAGTTATTAATCATTGTAGTTTATAAACGACACCTGTTTGAATTTCCTTTTCTCCATCAAAGCTGGATCAGATATAGCTTACAATACACGTTATTTAATAATTCCCATGTTCCAACTCAAATGTACAAGACTAAAGACTAAAATATAGAAGTATTCCCAAAAGCAAGAACACAAAACAATAGGGAGAAAAGGCAGATAGAACTAGGAAATCTAAAACACTGAAAATCTTTATACAGGATATAGTCTTGTCTAAAATAATGCAATGGAAGGATAAGCCACTTTTCTCCTAAAATGTACCTATTCAGCTCTTTCCAGTATAATTCATGACATTCTAAAAGTTAAAATTCTGTGATATCATGAAGACATTTCCTGGAATGACCAGATCAGCATTTTTTGGGAGAGAAACAGAATACTGCACATACGGGAAAGTTCCATCCTTGGTACATTTTTCACCTCCTTTTTTAATGATAGATATACTGTATGTTTAATTTTTGATCATCAAATAAGTTGCATATTACTTCCTGAAAGATAGCAGCAGTAGCACCAATAGAGAATGAAGTGGAACCATACAAACAGCTTTAGCTGCATCTACATGGAGGGAGTATGCAGTGGGGTACCCCAAGGCCCAGTACTCTTCAATATTTTCATCAATGATTTGGATGAGGCGATGGATGAGAGGAACTCATTAAATTTGCAGATCACACCAAGCTGTCAGAAATAGCTAACATTCCAGAAAATAGGCTTAAGATTCAGAAAGATCTTGGCAGACTTGAACATTGGACGCTATCTAACAAAAATAATTTCAATGGTGAAATTAGTAAGGTTGAAAAAAGTAAGGTTCTACATTTAGGCAAGAAAAACCAAATGTAGTATAGGTGGTACCTTGCTCAATAGTAGTAACTGTGAGAGAGATCTTGGACTCCTAGTGGACAATCACTTAGATATAAGCTAGCAGTGTGCTACAGCTTCCAAAAAAGCCAACACAGTTCTAGGCTGCATTAACGGAGAGATAGAATCAAGATCACGTGAA